>NW_007077045.1:1328-39425 GCF_000164805.1 Carlito syrichta | reverse complement strand
GCCAACAAACACATGAAGAAATGCTCAACCTCACTAATCATCAGGGAGATGCAAATCAAAACCACACTGAGATACCACCTAACTCCAGTCAGAATGGCAATTATCAACAACTCAAAAAATAACAGCTGCTGGAGAGGGTGTGGTGAAAAGGGGACACTTCTACACTGTTGGTGGGAGTGTAAACTAGTGCAACCTCTGTGGAAAGCAGTGTGGCAATTCCTAAAAGCTCTAAAAATTGACCTTCCATATGACCCTGCAATCCCCCTACTGGGAATATACCCTGAAGAACACGAATCACTCTATAAAAAAGATACCTGCACACGTATGTTTATCGCAGCATTGTTCACAATAGCAAGAACCTGGAAACAACCATGCTGCCCATCAAAAGAGGACTGGATTAAAAAAATGTGGTACATATACACGATGGAATACTACGCAGCCATAAAAAAGAACAAAATCATGAATTTCGCTGCAACCTGGATGGAACTAGAGTCTATAATACTGAGTGACCTCTCACAAAAACAAAAATCCGAATATCACATGTTCTCACTCATATAATGGACCTTGAACATCCAATGCAATACTATGAGAAAATGACGGATGGTACTGGGAAACTATGGGGAGGAGGGGGATGGGATTAACAGTAGCAAATATCTGTCGGGGGATGGGAAAACACTTCTTATCTACAGGGTGCCTGAATGAAACGTCATTGTACACCTAACCCTTAACTGTACCCCACAAAACCATAATAAAAAATACTGATTAATGAAAAAAAATAAAAAATAAAAAATAAAAATAAAAAAATAGCTGAGCATGGTGATACATATCTGTGGTCCCATCAACTTGGGAGGTTGAGGTGGGAGGGTTGTTGAGCCCAGGAGTTCGAGACTGCAGTGAGATATGATTGCACTCTAGCCTGGATTACAAAGTGAGATCCTGGAGAGAGAGAGAGAGAGAGAGAGAGAGAGAGAGAGAGAGAGAGAGAGAGAGAGAGGCACAGAGACAGAGAGAGAGACACACACAGAGAGATACACTCACATACACACACAGAGAGAGGGAGAGACAGAGTCAGAGAGACAGAGAAAAACAAGTGGGTCTGCCTTTGTGAACTGATCCACATTCGGGGTAGGTCATAGAAGGCTGGGATCATACAACTAAGGAGTTTTACTTAATCTTGGAAAGAAAAGTAGCTCATCTATGGTGAATGCTTACTGTAGTCTGGGAATAGTTTAAACCACTTTTATAGATAGTGTCCTATTCAATTTCCTCAAAATTGAAGAAATCATACCCAGTTTATATATGAGGACACTGGCACAGAGATGTCAGATCATTTGTCAAAGGCCGTAGAGTCAGCCATTTGAACTCATGAACCCATGTCCTTAAATGCCACGCTATACAGCTTCTTTGGGGCAAAACCAGGGCAGCATGCCTGAGGGTGGTGATGCATCAATTAAGTATTGGAGCACAAATAGTAGTTTTCCAGGTGAAACTAGGAAAGGGCTTTTTAGGGCAAGCTATGGAGGTACGCTGGAGTAGGGATCATGCCGTAAATTGCCATTGGTTTTATCTGGCTGCTGGGTAGGGTATGGGATGACATAGTAAGCGATGACTTGAGAAAAGCAATCATGGAAACGATTCTAACAGGACTTTGAGTCCCCACTAATAGATTTGAGTTGAACTGATCCAATGTTCATGTTGAAAGATCAATCTGGCTGGGTGTGGTGGCTCATGCCTGTAATCCTAGCACTTTGGGAGGCAGAGGTGAGAGGATTACCTGAGTTCAGAGGTTTGAGACCAGCCTGAGCAACTTGGTGAGAGCTTGTCTCTACAATAAATCAAAAACTCTGTCAGGTGTGGTGGCACGTGCCTATGGTTCCAGCTACTTGGAAGGGTAAGGTGGAAGGATTGCCTGAACCCAGCAGGTCGAGTCTGCCATGGCTCTGAGTGTGCCACTGCATTCCAGCCTGGGTGACAGAGTGAGGCTCCAGCTCAAAAAAAGAAAAGAAAGATTAATCTTACCGCATCATGGAACTTGAGTGAGATGGGCGCAAGACAGGAGTTTTTGAGGAATTGCTATTTTCCAGGTGAGAAATGATGAGAACGGGTGGACACGGGGAAAGTTTGGTTGGCAGGATCGTAGGTATGGAGCAACTGACAAGCTTCGGAGGGAGGAGCATGGGATCCTTCCTTGATGTCTGGTACTCAGCCCAGTAATTGGGCCACGGAAGTGTGGGGAGGCAGGTTCCATTTTGAACCTGCTGAAATTGAAGTACCCGGGGATGACGAGTGGAAATGGTTGCTAGACACCAGACTCAGCTACTGAAAGTGAAAACTAGGGCCAGAAACCTCTAACTGTTTGAGTTCTGGCTCTGAGCAGCACCAGGAGGAAAATACATCTTCTTGAGTCAATGTGTGGTTTCAGGAGAGGTCAGCAGGTCGACACAGTGAGGCAGCTTCAGACACCATTTTTCATGCTAATGAATTCATCATTCTTCTGGAGAACTATGAGGGTTTTTTGTTTTCTTTTTGTGGCTGAAGGACTAGTCTCTTACCTTTTTTTGGAAACCTCTCCATTTTGCTTGAATGAGAGCTATCCTGTAGAAATGGGCCTAGGGCAGCCATCCCAAGTCTGTCACTCACAGGGCTTTCTAGAAGAAAATGATCCCCCTCATCCTTTGCCATAAAATAGGGCTAGGGGCATATGTAGCTCGTGTTTCATTGACTACTGCAAGAACTAGAAGGAAATAGCATTCAACAGCTGGTAAAAGATAACTGCCTACAGTGACTTCAATACATACAGGTTTCTTCTTTCATGTAAAAAAGTTCAGACAGACATTCCAGGGCTTGAAAGGCAGCTTCATGATGTCTCTGAGAAGGTATGAGTCTGGGAATATTCCCAAAGGAACATGAATCACCCTGCCAAAAAGATACCTGCACACGTATGTTCACTGCAGCACTATTCACAATAGCAAAAACATGGAACCAAATCAGCTGCCTATCAAAAGTAGACTGGATAAAGAAAATGTGGTACATATACGTAATGGAATACTATGTAACCATAAAGAAGAACAAAATCATGTCCTTTGTGGCAGCATGGATACAAATGGAGACCATCATTCTGAATGAACTATCACAGAAACAAAAATTGAATACTGCATGTTCTCACACATAAGCAGGTCTTGGACATCGAGCACATGAACACAAAGGTGGGAACAACTGATGCTGGGGACTGATAACGGGGGAAGGAGGGATAAGGGGCACACAATCACCCATTGGGTATCACATCCATTACAGGGAGAGAGAACTCTCTAGAATCCCAAACCTCACCTACAGGTCATTTACTTATGTAGCAAACCCTCACGTGTACCCTACAACTCTAAATAAATGAATCCATTCATCCATCCATCCATCCATCCATCCGTCCATCCATCCATCCATAAAATAGCTCCTGGTCCAGATGGCAGTAGGCTCTCTACCCATCACATCCACATCTCTAGGAAGTAGGAAGGAAGATGAAGGGAAGAGTCCCAAAGGGCCTACCCAACAACCCCTGCTTACCTGTTTTTGGACAAACTTGGTCACACAAATGATGCTAGCTGCAAAGCAGGCTGGAAAATGTAGTCTTTCAGTTGGGCCCATTACTATTTTGAATAAAATCAGAAGAAACCGAGTGTGGATACTGGTTAGATAACTAATAGTCTCTGCCCCAGAGTGATCCCAAAGATTAAGTAGCCCTGGTAGTTAGGCAATGCCAAATCAGTGACTGAGAAAGATTACAATGAATATGAATTTTGAAAAGAAAATAATTTTCTTGTATTCGATAATTACTCTTGCCTAAAACTTGAGGTCATTCATCCAGGGATCTGTGGACTCATGTCAATAAATGGGCTTCCCAGGAATTTTAAAACTCTTGGAAGTTTTTGTGTGTACAACAATGTGCACTTTTTTTTGTTTTTCGAGTTGGAGTCTCACTCTGTCACCCATACTGGAGTGCAGTGGCACGCTCCTAGTCACCGCAGCTTTGACCTGCTGGGCTCTGGTGATCCTTCCGCCTCAGCCTTCCAAGGAGCCGGAACTACAGGCGTGGATTATCATGCCCAGCTAATTTTTGATTTATTGTAGTGACAAGGTCTCGCCAAGTTGCCCGGGTGGGTCTTGAACCTGCGGGCTCAGGCAATTCACTTGTCTTGGCCTCCCAAAATGCTGGGATTACAGGCTGAGCCACCGAGTCTGGCTGTTGTGCTCATTTTCTAGGGAGAGGGTTCATAACATTTTTCAGGTTCTCAAAAACATCCATGATCTTCAGAAGGATGAATTAGGACCACTGGCCTAAACGTAAAATCCAAGCAAGGACTTGAGCCCTTCATCGTTAAATCCAAAATTACTTTCTCTGGCCCCACTTTCTTATGTATCTAGGATCCAGTCACACAAAACACAATATACAGTTGATTTTGGCATGCAATTCCCGTCCTCTGTCCTTCAGTTTAAAATTCTGTCTGCCAATTCTCCATTTAGGGAATAGCTTACTTACGCTCTAGGAAATAGTTGAAATGTCATGTCTATTGAGAAAAACTTCCTTGCGTAGAATCATCCTCTCTTCTGGGAATTTAGAGCAGAGATATTGCCTAAGGAGACAACACAGGAGAAGAGGCTATCCCTAGTAGAAGACCCGATGGTAGAGGGATGAGGTTGGATACAGAGCAGATGGAAATGAAGTAAGGTGTCAGTGCAGAAACAGGTTTATTCTCGGGAGTGCAGGACTCTGAGTGTGGCTTCTGCAGCTGAAACCTGCCAGGCAGACCATTTTAAAAAACCTATTTCCCATTTGGGAATTCTTGATCCACTCTACCAAGACACCATCTTTGAAATCATGATAATAATAATATTCTCAGATGCATAAACAAGGTCTCAGTTCTAACAAGTAAAATGAGTTATGTTTAAGATTCTCTTCTAAGCACCACAAGAAAGACAAAGATCATACAACATAATACATTCTTAGGAAGCTTAGACTGTAATGGGGTGGACTTAATACAAGTACGTAAAAAACTGTAATACAAGAAAGACAAGCTGTAATGAACAACATTAGGTCAAAGTTCAAACCAAGTGGAATGGGGAAAAAAAAGTCTCTCAGAGTGAGGATCATGACAGTTTTTCTAGAGGAAGTGACGGATAGGAGAGGCTTTCAAGAAGGAGCCACATATAGGGTACAATGTTCCAGAAGATGAGCCAGCATGAGCAAGAGTGGAGAGAGAAAGTGTGTGGATTTTTTGACTAATTATGAGTTATGTGAATTACAGAATACGAGTGGAGGAGAAGCCTGGAAGAGTTGATTGGGTCATAGTGTGGAAGAATTTGAATAAGACAGAGGACTTGTACTTCATCAGGGAAATACTTTTTTTTTTTAAGTTGTAGTGGACATTTTAGCTGCCTGGCGAACCCTTTTCCCTTTAGGGAATTCTCTTCCTTACGCATGAAGGGCAAAACCCTATTGCTCACATGAATGCTGCATATGAGCATTTGCTCTCCTAGTCTCCTTGGTAGTAGAGCTCAGCTATCTGACCAGGGCTCTTCCATATGACCAGAAACAAGTGCCACAGGAAGGCAGGGTAGGAAGCTCTCTTTCAACTGGCAGAAGCAGCAAGGGCTCAGGGTCAAGTTCCTCATGCAGATGTGGAAGTGATGTGGCCATGACAATGGGTAGAATCCAAGTAAGATTCTGGTGCAGATACTGACCATGGTGTGAAGCTGCTGGCCAAGGTGTGAAGCTGCTGACTGTAGTGTGAAGCCACTGGCTGTGGTGTGAAGCTGCTGACCATGGTGTGAAGATTACGCTTGCTACGGAGTGAAGCCACTGTTCAT
The DNA here is from genome assembly GCF_000164805.1 of Carlito syrichta. Taxonomy (NCBI): domain Eukaryota; kingdom Metazoa; phylum Chordata; class Mammalia; order Primates; family Tarsiidae; genus Carlito; species Carlito syrichta. Next base: position 33,566 of record NW_007077045.1, on the reverse strand, counting down.
GATGTAAAGCCTATGGCTGTGGTGTGAAGTCACTGGCCATGGTGTGAAGACACTGGCTGTGGTGTGAAGATGCTGGCCATGGTGTGAAACCACTGGCTATGGTGTGAAACCATTGGCCATGGTGCTTGCTGTGGAATGAAGCCACTGGTCATGGTGTGAAGCCACTGGCCGTGGTGTGAACATGCTGGACATGGTGTGAGGTTGCTGGTTATAGTATGAAGCCACTAGCCAAGGTGTAAAGACACTGGCCATGGTGTGAAGCCACTGGCTGTGGTGTGGTATGGAACATCCCGGCTCCATGGTGGCAGCTGTCTCTGCCCAGCCAGCCCTGTACAGGCTGGGCACTGTTGCTGGCAAGGTTGCTTCCAGTTCTCCTATAGTTTCAGTTCAACTCACCCAAATCCTTTAACAACTTCTTAAGATAGAAAATTTCTAACTTACAAAAGAAGAGATCAAATTCAGGGTTGATTTCTGGCAAGAGTACTTCCTAGGTGGTACTTGTGAGTGCAAAAATTGGAAGGTATGTGATGGGCTGTTACTTCTCTTCTTGGGTTAAGATTGATCGAGTGGGTTCAGGTGTTATCAACCGGGTCTATCCAGTATAAGGGTCCAATCAGTCTTTTTAAAAAATAGCATTGGCTGCATTTGAGGATGGCAGGAGATGGAATAGGGAGTTAAAGTTTTTAGAGGACGGATGATTTATGGGAACAGCTTATATCTGTTCATTACTTTTTTCCCCGAGACAGCTTCCTTCACCTCTTTGACATTAGGACTAGAGGCCCTTCCCTTGTTATAAATGATTCCTTCTTCACATGTCAGAGTAAACCAGCCTTCTTAGAAATTTGTAACGGGAAACAACAAGCAATTGAGTCGGTGTATCTTTGTTAACGCCAAACATTTGAAACAGACCTTTTAAATTACTATTATAGCAGGAAAACTTTTATGGAGAAATAGAATTGTATAAGGACATAATCTTGTTGATTATTGCTCTAGGATTTCCAAAACTATGCAAGAAATTGCATGCTGGTCTTCCTTTTTTTGTGGCCATGATCACGTGATGATGAGATTAAAAACTACTCTGTTTTTATTTTATATGAACTGGATTTTCTTTGGAAGATAGTCAACTTAGAAGATAATGAATATTTCTCTCGTTAGAGTAACAATGTATACTCTTTATACAAATATTATGAAAAGTCAAGAGAAAAAATAAGATTACTAATAATGTATTACCCAGAGACAATCACTCTTTTATATTCTTGGTGTATTTCTGGTCTCATTTTTCAAAGTATAAGTTTTTTCCATAGTTAAGATCCTTTGAAATGTAAAGTACTCGGAACAATACTTGACACATAGTAGGTGTTCAACAAAAGTTAACTATTATTGTCATATACTATTTTAAATCTTCTTTCTAAACTTCATTGGATAACACAATATTTTTCATGTTACAACTAATGCTTTATGAACTGTATTATACTATGTGGGTAACCATTGTGTAGATGTATCATAATTTAACCTTTCCTTATTTTTGAATGCTTAAATAATCTCCACATTTTATTTGCTTATAAATCACATCATAATGGTGCATTTGTATAATCCAATCTCCAACCTAGAATTCCTGTCGTGTTTAGTTACCAGGCTCACCTATGGACCAGGAATTCAGTCCACACGGCAGTATTTTCCTTAGGCGAAAATCACCTAACCCTCCGAAGTGCCATTCAATGGTGAGAATTCCTCAATACAATTTCCACACAGTCAAAAATGAGACTGTTCCATCCAAGCACTTAAGCTACTAAGAGAGTGACTGGTGCTTTTCAGAGCTGATTTGTTCTTGGCTTACGGGTAACTCACCCAGCTTTTCAACTGACTTCCGAACCCTTAGTGAGTAAGAAGTGGGAACCCGGATGGCAATTTAAGGACAGATGCCAGAGGGAGGCATAGTGGGAACCGAGAGAAGCGACCCACAGGTTCACAGTGAGGAAGGTGAAGGACAGAGTGTCGGTTCCGATGCTGGAACACAGAGGCACAAGACTCTAGGCTGTGTCACGGGCTTTTGCAGAGAGTTCCACAACCACAGAATGTGCCTGATTACTGCGTCACACCCTGGAACAGTACAAATGGTCCTGATGATGACCCGGGCGTTAAAAATACGTTCGCATTTTTCTCTTTGAAAACAAGGCAGTCATAGTGCATCGTGGTGAAGACCTTAGGCTCTGAACCAGCACTTTGGGAGGCTGAAGTAGGATGATTGCTTGAGCCCAGGAGTTTGAGACCAGCTGAGGCCACATAGTGAGCTCTCATCTCTACAAAATTTAAGACTGAAGTCCAGTCTATTAAGCGATGTCATTGACTTGAGTCTGACCTTGGGCAAGTACTTAAAGTCTCTAATCTTTATTCCTTAGGTATGAATTTAAAAATAAAAGCTAAAATAAAAAATTTAAAAAACCTACATCATAAAAAAATAATTCAAGAATGAAAAAAGTAACATTACCTACTTGATGGAGTTGTGCAAAGATTAAATTAGACAATGTACTTAAAGCACTTAGTACTGAGTCTGGATAATAAGCACTCAGTAAATTAAAGCCATTAAGAATAATTATTAACTTTGGGAGGCCGAGGTGAAGGGATTACCTGAGCCTACGGGTCTGAGAATTGCCTGGGCAACTTAGTGAGACCTCTTCTCTACAATAAATAAAAAAAAAGTAGCCAGGCATGATAGCGGGTGCCTGTAGTTCTGGCTACTTGGAAGGCTGAGGCGGAAGGACTCCGGAGCCCAGCGGGTGGACACTGGGATGGCCGTGAGTGTGCGACTGCACTCCAGAGCAGGCAATGGAGTGAGGCTCCAACTCAAAAACAAACAAAACAAAATGAATAATGATTAATCTAAAGAAGAATTCCTTAAAAAAAGATCTTCATTAGAAATTGTTTAAAAATGATAAAAGGTGTCATCACAAAAATTAAGTTATTAAAGAATTAAGAAGCCGGGCTCGGTGGCTCAGCCTATAATCCTGCGCCTTTGGGAGGCTGAGGTGAGTGGATTGCCTGAGCCCGCGGGTTCAAGACCTGCCTGGGCAGGCGAGACCTCATCTCTACAATAAATCAAAAAAATTAGCTGGGCGTGGTAGCTTGTGCCTGTAGTTCCAGCTACTTGGAAGGCTGAGGCGGAAGGATCGCCAGAGTCCAGCAGGTTGAGGCTGCGGTGGTCAGGAGCGGCCACAGCACTCCAGTCTGGGCGACAGTGAGACTCCAACTCAAAAAAAAAAAAAAAAAGAATTAAGAAATTCTTTTTCCTTGATGATATTGTATTGGTGAGGCATTACTTGAGTCAATTAGTACTAAGTTGGTTTATTCAAACATCTGTGTCAAGTTTAAGGTTAGGAAGTCTAATTAAAATTTTCTGAATCTTAAGCGTAAAGTCATATGTTCATTTAATAGTAAACCAATTTTTTATTTTATTTATTTTTTAAAAATTTTATTCATTTATTTATTTGATTTTTATAGAGACCAGGTCTCACTGTGTTGCCCAGGCGTGTCTCCAACTCCTCTACTCAAGCAGTCCTCCTGCCTCGGCCTCCCTAAATGATGGGATCAGAGATGTGAGTCACCATGCCTGGCCAATTTTAAACAATAACTTTTAGTTATTCACATTAGAAAGATTAAACATTTATTAACTTTTGTTCCTACTGATTTACATGGATACACAGTACTAGAGAAAGCAATTATTCTATTTAATTCAGTAACATTGTATTAACGCAATAGTCCTCCAGCCAGGAGATAGGAGATATGTCAATAAGTCAGTCCTACTATGCCATGATTTTTTTTTTTTTTTTGAGATGGAGTCTCAATCCTTTGCCCAGCCTGGAGTGCAGTGGCACACTCACGGCCACCCCAGCATCAACTTGCTGGGCTCCGGTGATCCTTCTGCTTCAGCCTTCCAAATAGCCAGAACTACAGGGATGTGCTACCACGCTTGGCTAATTTTTGATGTATTGTAGAGACAAGGTCTCACCAAGTTGCTTGGGCTAGTCTCAAACCCGCGGACTCAGGTAATCCACTAGCCTTGGCCTTCCAAAGTGCTGGGATTATAGGCTGAGTCACCAAGCCCAGCCTGCAATTAGCTTTCTATGACATCCTGGGCAGGTGGATCTGGGGTCTCTCTCTCTCTCTTTTTTTGATTCAGGGTCTTACTCTGTCACCCAGGCTGGAGTGCAGTGTCATGATCATGGCTCACTGCAGCTTTCACCTCCTGGGCTCAGGTGAACCTCCCACCTCAGCCTCCCAAGTAGCTGGGACTACAGGCATGCACCACCACACCAGGCTAATTTTTTCATTTTTGTAGAGATGATATCTCACTATGGTGTCTAGGCTGGTCTCAAACGCCTGGGCTCAAGCAATCCTCCCACTCGACTTCCCAAAGTGCTGGGATCACAAGTGTGAGCCACTGCACCCAACCAGTTGCGGTCTCTTTGCCATAGTTCATTACCTGTTAAGTAAGAACCAATCCCCATTGCTCTGCAGCCTTGTAAACACAAATAAGGTCACATTTGTGCTCCAATGATGACAGCTCTTATCATCTTGCTCACCTGGGTTCCTAGCCTGCAACTCTGTCAAGTCTCTGCAGCCTATAATTTCTGATACTCTGGTGAAGCACGGACATCTCAAATGTTCCCTTCAACAAGGCTGCTCTGGTTTCTCACCTCTCCTTGCCGACATCCCTTAATACCTTTTATTTTATCTTTTGCCAATGCCATTCCTGAGATTGATGGCCATCCAGAGGTGCTCTTAAGTCCTCAGGGCACCCAAGAACTCATGGTAGAGAGAGAATCAGGTGTGGCAGAGTGAAGACCAGAACTCCCAGCATTTCTGCTCAGTCTGTTAATATAATGCCCGCCTTGCTCTCCTTACTCTCAGAGACTCATTAAGTCACTCATGAAACTAGTTCCTGAAGCAACATCTCCCCATCAAAGGCTGAAAACCAACTCTTCAGGCTACTGGCATTTGGTCTTTCCCTACTCTGTCTGTCTCTCCCCTCTTCCCAGAACATTCATATTCCTCCCCACCCTCCTACACCCAAAACAAAAAACAAACCCTTGCCTAGCAACTCATGGAAACATAGAATGATGCAGAAAGCCTCAACCTCTTCTAAAATCTCAGCAGTGAGGTTATATATGTAGTCAATACCAATTTGTGAAGAGATTGCAGTCGTACCTCCGTATCATGGGAGCTTGGTTCCAGGACCCTCTGTGGACACCAAAATCCATGAATGCTCAAGCCTCTTGGGATTTGCGTATAACCTATGCATACCCTCCCACATGCTTTGAGCCATCTCTAGATTACTTATAATACCAAATATAATGCCTACCCATCCCTTCATTTGGGTGCATTTAACATAGTACTTCATAAGCTGCAGATTCAAGTTTTGCTTTTTGGAATATTGTGGATTTTTTTCCTGAATGTTTGCCATGGCTGGTTGAATCTACCCATGTGGAACCTATGGCTACGGAGAGCAAACTGTATTTCTATCAGTGCTTCTAGTTATTTCTGCAATATTTAAGAGAATAAAAATGATTTCTATAGCCTTTAAGTCCATGACAGCCCCTCATGTCACCTGGCACACAGCAAACCTGCATTTCATTTCCTTCCAGGTCACTGGAACATCATCAGTGATTTAAAATGTTGCCTATGATGCCAGAAAGAGATAGCAGAAATAAGAGATTCTTGACATAACTCCTTCCATGTGCTCATGAATGTGAGTTTATATCTAATCACTGAGAAAGAAAAATTTGGAAACGCTTCAGGACTTTCGGATTCACTCCATAGAACACTCTTCCTTGTACCCACACCACCAGCTAAATTACCCTGCTCTAACTACCCTAATTCCGATTTCCAGTTTTGGCTCAGCTGGACCCTGCTGTGGAGGCCTTAAACCAAAGGAGAATGGAGGTTCCTTTCAGCTCTAAGACGTAAGATTCTATACTAAAGGCATATGGCCTTGTGGGAGTCATAAATACACACACAATGAAAGAGAATGAGAGACAACAGTGCACTGAAAAACAGAAAAGAAGAACAGCATCAGGGATGCCGAGTTAGAGTCTCGGTTTTGGAGTGGGGACTTGAAGGATGAATGGGATTGACTGGGTAAGTTGAGGCAGGGCAACCTCCCCCCCCCGGAGAGAGACCCCAGGGAATTTTCTCTGCTTTGTTTCTTCAGGGTCTCTCCTCATTTTTTATTTGGCTCTTCCCAACTTTTTTTCTTTGCCATTTTCATCAATTACTTTAAGTTTAATACCATTTTTTCACAAACTAGTGCTGTAAACAAAGCAATATATTGTCTGCGTACGGAGGGGATGACAACTAAATTCGACACATTAACATGGATATTAATTTGGTCATTGCTCCGTGCTGTTTCACAAATTAAATTTTCAACCTGCTTAATTTACCATTCTCAGATCTTTTCATAGGAAATAATCTAGTGCCTTAAGCTCCTTCAAATATGAAGAAGCCCATTAAAATGGGTTGAATGGTAATGCTTTTCCCTAAGAAGCCCTATGCATATTTCCTCTTCCATCATGCTGTACTTATTAAATTCACTGTATTCCACTTGTCACTTTTAGTTCTAGAAAAATGAGCTCATTCCCCGCTCCTTTCAAAGTAAAGCCTCCATCTCTGTTGTCTGTAGCATGATATTCTCTCTCTCTCTCTTTTTTTTAACTTGGAGTCTCACTTCTTTGCACAGGCTGGAGTGCAGTGGCATGAATGCTCACAGCCACCTCAGAGTCGACCTCCTGGACTCCAGCAATCCTTTCGCCTCAGTCTTCCAAGTAGCTGGAACCACAGATGCTCACTACCACGCCTGATTGTTTTTAATTTTATTGTAGAGAAGAGGTCTTGCCAGGTTGCCTGGGCTGATCTTGAACCCTCAGGCTCAGGCAATCCACTTGCCTCAGCCTCCCAAAGTGCTGGGATGACAGACTGAGACACTGAGCCCGGCCGCATGATATTCTCTCTAGGGTAAATTCCTTATCCTATAGACCAAGATTTCGGCTTCTAGAACTACCAGGCCTTGTTTTAGCAACATTTTCATCTATAATACCCAAGTTTGAGTTGGAACATATGGAACACTGAATAAAAAATTACATTGAACTAACAAAACATAGTCCTATTTTAGTTTCACGCCAGATTTGTATCTTGTGCAAGCAGGTACACCTCTGAACTGTGTCTGTTTGTTCCCACCATCATTTCGATTTTGGGAGAAGGGTTACAGCATTTTCAAAAGTCTTCATTTATTCATTTAATCTCTGTTGTGCTTTCAGAAACAATCACTTACCCAACCTAATCTGAGATCACGTAAATAGATACAGTAGTTCGATACTAGACATCGTTGCTTGTGCCAGCTATGTTAGGTACATGAAATGAGTTTAAATCATTTCAAATATAAGCTTTATTTATTGTAACCAAGGAGGTATCACTTTCTTTGTGAAGCCATCCCTACTGTCATAGAAATTTAATTTTTCCTTTCTAATCCTGCACCTAGTAGAGTTAATATGGCACGTATGCTATATTGCCATGACTGCCTGAGTTCACTATTGAACTACTACTGCAAATTTCTGAAGGACAGGACTGGATCTCATGTCTTCAAAAGCAGGAGGTTAGAGAATCAATGCATAAGACGCAGAAGCCAGCCTGACTGAGTTTACTATATAAATCCAGGTTCAACCAACCACTTGCTGTCTCTGTGACCTTGATCTCCCTCTCCCCCAGTTTCTCAGCAATAAAACCGAGACATTAATAATAGCATCATGAGGCGGAAGGATCGCCGGAGCCCAGCAGGTTGAGGCTGCCGTGGCCTGGAGCGGCTACTGCACTCCAGTCTCGGCGACAGAGTGAGGCTCCGACTCAAAAAAAAAAAAAGAAAAGAAAAAAAGAAAAAATAATAGTGTCAGTGTGGGATTAAATGAAAGATACAGAGAGCCATCTTTCTAGCAATTTGGATTTTTAGTATGTCCTGCACATGCCCTATGCTGACTGTGCTGAAATGTGAACTTCTTGTCCCATAATTCTTAGTAAATAGCCGGCGACTGCCATTAAGCCAGCAGAGATAACGTTTAGAGCCTTTGGCTTCCATCAACCCCTTTCAAGACCTTGGAGAGGTTCTAGCAATGTGTTCACCTGAGACAACATTTTTTAAAAGTTTGCAGAATTTCATGTTGGGTGGTGTGGAGAGGTTTTGCAGATCGAGCTAAGAGGAAATTGAATTAGGCACATATGTATTGTCTGTTCAGAAGAATATATGTGTGTCTTGCGGGCACCCTATTGCAGAGCTAACCTATTGCTAGCCATAGAGTGTAAGAGTGACCTCCAGAATTTTCCTACCACCTAGCGAGGAAATTCACCAGGCACCATAATATGAAGTTGCAGGCCAGAAGTCTCTCTCTCTCTCTCTCTCTCTCTCTCTCTCTCTCTCTCTCTCACACACACACACACACACACACACACACACACACACACACACACACACGTATATATATATATTGAGTTGGAGTCTCACTCTGTCGCCCAGACTGGAGTGCAGTGGCATGCTGCTGGCCACCGCAGCCTCGACCTGCTGGGCTCTGGTGATCCTTCTGCCTCAGCCATCCAAGCTGGAACTACAGGTGTGCGCTACCATGCCTGGCTAATTTTTTGATTTATTTTAGAGATGAGGTCTCGCCAAGTTGCCCAGGCGGGTCTCAAACCTGCGGGCTCAGGCAGTCCACTCACCGCAGCCTCCCAAAGCACGGGATTACAGGCTGAGCCACTGAGCCCGGTCCAGAAGTCATATATTGATAGTGGTTTTCCTGAATTTAACAATAATCCTAAAAATGTGTATGACATTACCAATGAGTTAAAAAGTAGAAATAAACATTTCTAAATGATTAATAAAACGAATTTCAATCAACTATGCTAAAGATCACATTGTTTTCTATTATCTCAATAAGCAATAACATAAAATATTTACATGTGAAAAAGCAATCAAAGAATATATAGCCAAAAAAGAAGAAAAAAATATTATAGAGGTGTATTAGGCCGTTAATTTTCTTAAGTATTTTGCTACTTTTCTGTATTCTATGATTTTTAAAAGTAATTGTCATTCTTGCCTCATTTTAGATATATTTATTTTCATAGTAAGTTTCTTTTTGTGTAGGAGCCTCACTCTGTCACCCAGGCTGGAGTGCAGTGTCATGCTCATGGCCACTGCAGCCTCGACCTGCTGGGCTTAGCCTTCCAAGTGGCTGGGATTACAGGTGCACACTACCATGCCAGGCTAATTTTTTGATTTTTTGTAGAGATGAGGTCTTGCTATGTTGCCCAGGCTGATCTCGAACTTCTGGGCTCAAGTGATCCTCCCACTTCAGCCTCCTTAAATGCTGGGATTACAGGCATAAGCCAGCAAGCCCAGCCTTCTTTCTTATTTACCCTGGCTTAAGAGTTCATTTCTCAGTGTGGAAGAAGCTAAGACTGACACTGGCCTTCCTTGACACCCCGGCTCGTGTGATTAAAACTTTGCATCCTTTTCTCTGCTTAGTACCCTTTTTCTCACTAAGACTGAAGCCCTGCCAGTTCCAGTTCATTTGGCAAGAGGGATTATATCTGTTTCTGTTATCTATGGTTGCCTAACAGGTGTCAAAGAAAAAAACCATTCATGACACTTAGTAACACAAAGCAGGGCTGACGTTATCAGGACTGTCATGATAGGGGTAGGGAAGGCTGCCATGGGGTCTTGCAGTGGAAGAAAGAGATAGAGCTTAACTCTGAAACAACAAGAGAAAGTGGGAATTCATAGCCAAGAATGGGGTAGGAGTCAGTGGGTAGAAACATCAGGACTCTGGCTAAACCCATCTAACAGGATTCTTGTTGAATGAAGGTCAAATTCCTCAGACATTTCTTTGGGGCTGTCGAAGGGGAGGAGCCTGACCAGATGCTGAGGATGATCAGATGTTGAGGATGGGGGATTCTGGCTAAACTGACTTAGCAGGGTTCTTGTTAGAATTGCATTTTGCAGAGAAGAACACAGGAGCCCAATGTCTGGCTTATCAAAGAGTTCAGAGGATCCTGATCTACGTTTGGTCAAGGAGACACTCTTCATCACAAACCACCCCAAACCTAAGTGACTTAAAACAACAATTTGATTATTCACAGTTCTGTGGGCTGGGAATTAGGCCAGGTCCACTGGGTGTGGCTCCTCTCCAAGTGGTGTTAGCGGGGATCACACATGTGGTTGCAATCAGCTCAAAGCTCACCTGGGGCTGTGAGATTCAAGATGGCTTCACCCACAAGGTCTCCAGGCTGTGGGTGATGGGAATACCTGAAGTCTGACTGGAACTCTCCTTCTCTCTGTCTCCCAGAAATTCATCATCAATTAATAGCTCAGCTCTTGCTTCTGTCTAGGTAGGCTGGATCCTAAGACAGTGACCAGGAAGCTGCCAGGTTTCTAAAAGGAAGGATCCAGATTGGCACTGTTGCTACTTTCTGTAGGTCAAAACAAGTCACCAATGAGTCCAGATTCAAAGAGAAGGAAAATAGACTCTGCCTTCTGACGGGAGAAGCAACATGCATGTTGGTGGCCATCTTCAGAAAATTTTCTACACTCTATACTCTGGCCACAACAGTTCACATCTCTTCCATGTACAAAACATACCCAGCTCCCTCTCCCTCTCTATACTTTCTGAAGTCTAATCCAATTATCCTTCAGGCTTAAATTCCAGTGTATGTGTTCAGCATGAAGTCCTAATGTCTCTCTCTATCTGTAAAGAATCAGAGACTGTGAGGAGAGAGAGGCCATGCAGAGAAACAATGGACCCTGAATGAGAGCCAGTGCCAACGTTCCAGATGGAAGGGTGAGGCCATTGTGGACCCTTGAGCTCTAGTTGAGTGGTGACAGTGGAGCAGAGAAGAGCTACTTCAGCTGATCCCTCCTGGAATTTATATATTTTTATACTCACTGTGTCACCCAGGCTGGAGTGCAGTGGCCCGCTCACAGCCACTGCAGCCTTGACCTCCTGGGCTCAGGAGGTCAGGGCTGATACTTCCGCCTCAGTCTTCCAAGTAGCTGGAATCACAGGTATGCGTCACCAGACCCAGCTAATTTTTGATTTATTGTAGAGACTGAAATAACTGAAATAGTTACAATAAATTGCTTCCTTCTTAGCTGCCTGCCTGACCTAAAAATGACCCCTCCCAAAGTATACATGTGATTGTTGTAACGTTCCCATGACCACAAGCCCATAGCTTTGTTCCCCTGAGTTGTTACATTCTCATATTTTGTTTTTATATTTTATTAGTGACCTAACCAGGTAACTCCATTATGTAATGGTTCTTCCACCTTGTCTCTATGTAACTGCCTTAAACCATACCTTGTTGGCAGAACTCCAGGAACTTTCCAGTCACCGGCTGTGCGTGGAACATAAAGTTAATCAAAACTCCCTAACAAGTAAAAGTTCCCATACTGATTACTAAGTTGCTAGTTTATGGTTGTTATGGCTAAGTTGCTAGTTTATAACTGCTGTGGTCACTAAGTTACTTTGTAGCCCATTTGTGAATTTTGCCTTTATAAGCTTCTTGCTAATTCCACTCAGTGCTGAGCTTTTATGGCAAGAGCCTCTCTCTGTTGCTGGCTTAAATAAAGGACTAAAATTTGAACTTGGTGTGCTGGCGATTCTCCTTTCTTGCAATCTGACTATAACAAGACGAGGTCTTGCCAAGTTGCCCAGGCTGATCTCAAACATCTGATTATAGCTCACTCCATCCCTCTTTAGCTTGTTAGCCCTGAATTCCTCATTCTCTGCATTGGTCTATGGTGGCCAAAACCTTCATTTCACGTCCACACCCTTCCATAGAACAAAGGTCACTGGATGTGTGGGAGCTTGTTATAAGATTCAAGAGATCAGTTTCATGACAGGTGTGTGCGTAAGAGCCAAGCTGTGGTGCTGAGGAGTGGTAAAAATTCAAAGTAGCCTGTGTAAACTTTACGGGGTTTGAGAACAAAAGGAGGGTGAGGGCTGGGGAGACAGGTTACGGAAGGAGTAGGGTTAAAAGAGGGAATGAAAAGAAATAAAAATCCTACAAATAACAAATTGTGTGTGTATATTTCTATCTCTGTATTTATACCTGCATCTGCTCCTGTCCCTTTTCCTATGTTGATATCTTTTCTCCAGGCCAAGATGTGACTATCTGAAGACTTGTCATGGTTAGGAGATTTAGGAAACAGGTGTCTGGGCTGTCTAAAAAGCCACAGAATTGCTGAGACTGATGATTGAGAAAAGTGTCAAGAGCAACGCTGTGTGTCAGAAACACAAACTCCTTTTGGAAAATGACTGAAACAGACCTTCGATAGAGTGTTGTGTTTTCCTGGAAAGACTGGATTAAGAAAATACATCAGGCCAGGTGAGGTGACTCACGCCTACAATCCCAGCACTTTGGGAGGTCTAAGTGAGAGGATTGCCTGAGCCTGTGGGTTTGAGACCATCCTGGGCAGCTTGACAAGACCTCATCTCTACAATACATCAAAACATTAGACGGGCATGGTGGTGCATGCCTGCAGTTCCAGCTACTAGGAAGGTTGAGGCAGAAGGATCTCCGGAGCTCAGCAGGTAGAGGCTGGGGTGGCTGGGAGCGTGCCACTGCCTCTAGCCTGGGTGACAGAGTGAGACTCCAACTCAAAAAAAAAAAAAGAAAAGAAATTACATCAAATGCAGGGAAAGTAATTATGGCTTGGCCCCTTCTCTATCTTCAAATAAATATGTACAGAAATGGGGAATTCTGGGGAGGAGACAAAATGTCAAAAGTTCCATAAGAAATTATGTGGCCAGGCTGGTGTATGGGGCACCTGTGAGTCTGTATTTCATGATGGTACTGTTCGAACAAGCTCCTTAGTTGAGAATTCTCAAACTTTACCATCTGGTGAAAATCAGAAGTGAATGTCCCCAAATTTACTGCTACCTACTCTTGTCTATGGCCATACTACCCTGAATACACCGAATCTTGCCTGATCTTGAAAGCTAAGCAGGGCTGGGCCTGGTTAATATTTGGATGAGAGACCACCACACAGTCTGAAAGAGCTGATTTAAAGAGACAATTATATATTCAGTATCTTTGCATTCTTTTTTTTTATTTTTTGGAATTGGGGGTCTCACTCTGTCACCCAGGCTGGAGTGCCATGGCACGATCACAGCTCACTGCAGTCTTCACCTCCTGGGTTCAGATGATTCTTCTGCCTCAGCCTTCTGAGTAGCTGAGACTATAGGCCCATTTGCCAGTATGCCTAATTATGGGATTTTTTTTTTTGATAGAGATGAGGTCTCACTATGTTACCCAGGCTGATCTCAACCTCCTGGGCTCAAGTAGTTCTCTCACCTCAGTCTCCCAAAGTGCTGGGATTATAGGCATGAGCCACTGCTTCTGGCAAGCATCTTCAAGTTGATGGAAACACCTGCTGCACTGAATTGCTTATAGGATACTATAGAAAAATGGACTTTTGTGAAGGTTAAAAGTGCCTTCATGGGATGGAAAGCTGCCAAACATCTACTTCCAATCCAAATGACAGACTAGTTCCTGAATAACACACAACACCACTATTTTGCACATACTCATCAAATAATAGTAATGCCAGAGACAGAAAATCAAGTTGCCCCAAAATGGTGTCATGAAGGGCTGACTCACGGTATAAAAATGGCAACAACAGCCTTATTACCACAGGTAACTTTAAGACAGAAAGTTAATATGAGAAGGGACCAAAAAAACTCCAGAATTTTCTTTTTGGAGGCTGAGCCCCTTACTTAGTACAGGCTTCCTCCACTAGGTAAGTGCTCTAGGAATCCATCAGCATCAGGGTACCATCTAGCATTGTTGTGAGATGCTGTGTTTGACCTCAATGAATTTTTGTTTTTGTATTCTTTCAAGGCATTTGGCCATTTCATGATGGGTGATTTACAAGTGTACCTGCCCACATCACACTGAGTGTTCAGCAGTTTTTGACCAAAAACGCCATGACCCCTATGCCCCACCCTCCCTATTCACCTGATATTGCCCAGGTGACTTTTGTTTTTTTTGGTTTCCCTTGATGAAAAAAAGTTCTCAAAGGGAAACATTTTGCCAATGTGGAAGAGATAAAACAGAAAAATGGTAGAAGCACTAAAAGGCATACAAACTGATGAGTTCCAAAACTGTTTTGAGCAGTGGAAAAAGTGTCTTGAGAAGTATATCGCATCCAACGGAGAGTACTTTGGAGGTGACTGAAGTTTAAACATGTAAGAGTAAATACACAATTTTTAAATAAACACATTCTGGGTTCTTTGGGTCCCCTCTTATATGTGATCGTTTCACCAACTGTTTTGTCCTTCTAGAGTACGAGTTGCCCTTCTTCTGTTTCCTGTCACAGTTTCCTCATCCCTTCCCTATCTACACGGTTCACATTTTGTTGCATCACATCTGTTATTTCCAGGTACCTGTTTCGGCATGAGTCCATTTTTGCTGTGGTAATACTGCATAAAAACAACCTAAATGTGCTTATCGCTCATGTTGCATGCTTGCATTTGGTCAACTGTGGCTGTGTGGCCCCAGGCTCCAGGCAGAATGAGGGTTGGCTCTTTGTGTCTTCTTAGCTTGGGCCTTGATTCCAAAGAGCCACCCTCTCTGCGCAGACTGATCTTTCACGGCAGAGGACAGGAACAGCACACCATGCCGAATCAAGTGATTGTTCTTTCTGCTTCTGCTCAGAATTGCACGTTGCTACCTCTGCTCACATCCTGTTGGCCAAAGGACATTATCATATTATACGGCCAACCTCGAAACTCAACTAGGTGGTGGTGGCGGTGGTGGGGGATTTCCTTTCATAGAATCCACCCCACATGACAAAGGGTGGGGGTGTAACATTCTTTTTTTTAAAAATTGCCTCTTCCATCTTGCTTTTTAAAAAATTTTTATTTTTATTGTGAAGACGTGAGATACACTTCAGGGTTAGATATACACACATTGATCATGCAGGTACCCTTGTTGATGAGGCATGCCGCTCCCTCCCCTAGCAGTTCCCCTCAACTCCCTATCCTACCCTCCCCCACCCCTGACAGTTTCCCACTACTGCCAATGGCTTTCTTATAGCATTGGAATTGTTCAAGGTCTGCTTATGAGTGAGAATGTATGGGACTCTGTTCTTTGTTTCTGTGATACATCATGGAGTATGCAGCATTCTATTCCAAAGAGGGAGCCAGGTGTTGGAAACGACGATCCAACTGACCACAGAGGTCTTTCTCATTTCAAAATATTTCCTTAGTACAGAATGACTTTCATTCATTCACTCATGAACCCAGCAATGATGTTTGAGTGCCATATACATGCTGGCTGTTGTTCTAAGTGCCTGGACTCCATAGGTGGAATAAACAAGCAAAACCTTTTCTTGTGAGGCTTAGATGTCAGAATCTGTAGTTCAAGTTTGCTTGTTATTGTCCGCCATGAAGTTAAAACTAGGCTGCTCCTCTCTTCATATTAAAATAACTCCACCTCTGGCTCAATGTTGTTTATGGACATTTGGAAGAAAAAAGCAATGCCAGATGATAATTGCATGGGTTTATTTGTATCAATTTTCTAAGATGTTGCCAGATGATATGTCAAAATGTTCAGTATAAATTGGGAGCTGAAATAATGCCCAGAGAAAACATTTGTTTTCCACACGAACACAACAAAAACAAGAGAGAGAAAGAAAGAAAAGAAGAAAAAAAGAAAGAAGGAAACAAAGAAAAGATGCCATCTGTAAGGCAGAGATCCATAGGGTCCAGATTACAGACAACCGGGCTCTGTAGCCTTCACTTGCTATGTTCCTTCCTGAGTCATATGTTCACTCAATTCAATCATTCATCCAACAACAGTTTCTTCATCTCCCAGCATGTGCCATGTTCTGTCATAGGTGCTAGAAATACAGAAGTTTGCAAAAGAGACACAACACGCATTCTTGACTTCATGGGGCCTACATTTTAGAGGAGGGAGATGGATAATAAACAAGTAAAAGATACAGGATGTCAGCTGGTGTTGAAATGTCTGTAAAACGTATAATTGCCTGTAATAGCTTGCCTGACATAAGTAACATAAGTAAGATGGAGCATTTTTGTTAAAAAATCCTCCATCTTAGCTGCTTGCTACCCAGATACAGCCCCCCACCCCTCACATGTGACTTAAATAAGTTCTTTGTACTCACAGACCCACATTCCTGTTTCCCATAAATTGTTTCTCCTGACCATTTGGAAACTCCCTAGCCACAAGTTCCTTGTAATTGTATGCTTTGTTAACTGAACTCAAATGTTATGCCTTGCAAAACTCCATTGCTGCATTCTCATATTATAAGCCTATATTTTGTTAGTGACCTAACCAAGGTAACTCTGTGACCTAACCAAGGTAACTCCATTGGATAGTAGTTCTTCCACCTTGTCTCCATGTAACTACCCTAATTGTTCCAGTCACCGGCTGTGCCTGGGACATAAAGTTAATCAAAACTCCCTAACAATCAAAAGTTCCCATTTTGGTTGCTAAGTTGCTAGTTTATGGTTGTTATGGTTGCTAAGTTGCTATGTATCCTTGCAGTTTTTGCCTTTATAAGCCCACCACCTGCTTCACTTGGGGCTGAGAGCCCTTTAGGACAATAGTCCGCTCTCAGTTGCTGGCATACATAAAATACTCTTAATTAAATTGTCTGTGTAATGGCAACCTACCTTCTCGCACTCCAGTCACAACAGTGCCACACTTGGGAAACTGAATGTCACAGTCAAGGTGGGCAGGGTGAGAAGAGTTTAATGATTGCAATATAGTTCATAGACAATTCATAAAGAGTTCAATCAAGGTTTATTATTAATAAGGCTGGGTTTAAAGCACAGGGGTGTATGCTGTGCTCGGAGACTAGTAATGGTGGGGCGATCCCACCACCCAAGACCTAAAGGTTAGAAGTAGGGGAGGCTATGGGAACTCACAGAGGACAGCTGGAGGGAAAGGGTCACACGGGAGAGGTTGTACTCCTCACTAAAGGGAGACCGCCGACCCACGGGAACTTGGCAGGAGAATAAATTGCCAAGCTCTTCCTCTTCCTCCTTTGGGTCTCCTTCTCTGCCTTCCATTGGTCAGACCGAGCAGGAAACCGAGGACAAGGGAGCTTGTTTGGATGTGGATGGAGTCCGGCTATGGATGGAGTCCACCCGGTCAGTCTCCCCTGTACCCCTGTCTGGGCCGAGAGGAGGGCGAGGGGATGTGGTGGCCGTAAGACAACAGCGGGACAGGTGAGGGTGAGTGCTATGGAGAAAAATAAAGTGGGGAAAGGGGGAGAAGAGGAAGAGGGGAGCGTTGCATATTGTCAAATGGGGGATCAGAAAGGCCTCAACAAGTTTGTGACATTTCAGCAAAGACTTGGAGGAGATGACGAGTGAGCTGGGAGGGAACCCAGAGAAGAGTCTTCCAGACAAGGGGCAGGTAAAGTGACGTTTCGGAGGCAGCACGCCCCATGTGCTGGGATGGGGTCTACCTGCCCATGAAGGGATGGGCCGCCCCAGCTACAGCAGCTTCCCTGCCCCCTGCCTTTGGGTTCCCAGTGGGCACTCCTACCTGGGAGAGACTGGGAGAGGCCGGTGCATGAGGAGGGTGGTGGTGGGGGGAGGGGGCTCTGTCGTTTGTGCCACAACCCTGAAGAAAAGATCCTTTGTTCTTTCCTTCTCCTCATCACTCACATTGGTCTTGGCGAATGGAGGCCATGAAGGAATAAAGCAACACTTTAGGAAAGCAATGTTTCTGGATTTTCACCTCACCTCCTCCTCCCTTCTACCTCCTTCTTCCTCCTTCTCTCCCCTCTTTCTTCTTTGGAGTCGGAAGTCTCACTCTGTCACCCAGGTTGGAGGGCAGTGGCACGATCACAGCTCACTGCAGTCTTGGCTTTCTGGTCTCAGGCAATCCTTCTGCCTCAGCCTTCTGAGTAGCTGGGACTACAGGCATACGCCACCACACCTGGCTCCTTTTTTTATTTTTGTAGAGGCAAGGTCTCAGTAGGTTGCCCAGGCTGCTCTTGGACTCCTGGCCTCAAGCAATCCTCCTGCCTTGGCCACCAAGACTGCTGGGATGACAGGTGTGAGCCATTGCGCCTGGTGGTGAATTTTCTTCTGAATTCCTAAGCAGATGTGAAGAAAATGACCTGTTTGACAAAAACAAAACAAAACAAACAACAACAACAAAACTAATGAGCACCATAGAGTTTTAAATTTTAAACCCACTTCTTGAATCCCCTGAAGATGCAGTGAGGACAGGAGGGAGACACAGCAAGAAATCTCACCTTTCTGTTATTCCGGATGTGCACACTTCTTTTCTGAGACACAAGGGAGAATTGGGCTGAAAGATATAGCAACATATTTTTTTGCATTAAGTTTTCCATGGGGATATAAAGTGAATATGATAGAATTTCAAGAGAAAAAAGAAGTAATCCTGAACTGCTGTCCCTGTCTTCAGAGAAAATGAAGCCATCTTACCCATCTGTGTCATCAGCTTAAATCACGTGGCTCAGATGAAATCTTAGGGAGAAAGGGTGAAAATGCTTGTCAGAGCCTTCGTGAGAATGAAAGCCTACTAAATAGAAAGTGACAACTCTGTGACCACATCTGGATTTTTAATAGGACTTGGGGTTATTATTTATGTCTCCAGTGGGCTCACACTTTGTTATTAATCTTTCACCAGCAGGAAAATAGAAAATAGTCAGCAGAAATGTAGATGTATGGAAAAATTATCTTTCATTAATTAGGAAGGATATTCCAGTATATGACATTAGCATACAATCTACCAAAAGAAAAGTCAGAAAGGTAGAATTTCTTAGGGGAGATATTCCTAAGACAATTGTTCACCTGATTTGTAAATGTTTTGAATTTCTGGTTTTCATTCCTGTAGAATGCAGTGGAAATTGTAGATTATTCATTTACCAACAGTTTGAAAGATGCAAAGTCTGTGCATAAATTTGGTTTCCTTTGAATACACGATGAAACTATTGTTCAAAGTACATTGCCACTTTGATTTTTGTTCAAGAAAGAAATATATTCGGCATTAGAAAGAGAAATAGAAGTTAGTTGCCAGATAATAATATATCCAATCTGTGACTTTCTTGGATTGGATGACAATGGAGATGAATATTTCACTCTCATTTTTTTAAAAAAAGCTTTTGAAGTTGCACTTGCTATTATTCTTGTAACAATACCTTTCCTGGAAGAATATAAACTAATGCATCATCTCCTGGAATCCTGTAAAGAGAAACATTGTTATTAACATGTCTGAGTTATCTGAGTGTAGCGGATGTTGAAGATTATCATTCTGAAATTTGTGTGGTTAAAAAGTAACTTTCCTTAAGTTATCTAATTACTCTCTTCCTGGTCGGAGCAATGAAATAATGCCTCATAAGTTGAGGGCTCACTTATAAGTTACTGAAACTGCATTTGGGTAAAGAAGGCAGGGGAATGCGCCCTGTTTTTTTGTTTTTGAGTTGAAGTTTCACTCTGTCACCCAGGATGGAGTGAACTGGCATGATCATTGCTTACTGCAGACTTGGCTGCCTGGCCTCAGGCGATCCTCCCACCTCAGCCTTCCCAGTAGCTGGGACTTCAGGTGCATGCCACCATGCCCGTTTTTTTTTTGTGGTAGAAATGTGGTCTCGCTGTGTTGCCCAGGCTGGTCTCGAACTCCTGGGCTCAAGTGATCCTCCTACCCTGGCCTCTGAAATTGCTAGGAACACAGGCGTGAGCCACAGCACCTGCTTGGCCCTGTTTGAAAGTGAATCTGCAAACCAATACACGCCTTTTGGGCATATCCAGTTAGGTTATTATTTTGTTTTTTTTTGGTAGAGATAGGTCATGTCCAATATTTAAAGGCAGTTGAAGGTTAGGTGATCTCCTCCCCACCCCCAGTCCCTCTATGGGTCATATGTTACAACATAAGCATGCACTGCCGTATTAGCAGATATTTATTAGCAGTCTGGCGTGAGACAGTCTTGCAGCCTGTTCTGGAAACTAGAAAAAGTTCTGGCTCTTTGCTTCGTTGGATACTTCAGAATCACCATGCAAGGAGTCACTCAAGGCTGTGACAGTGACAGGAATCTGGTGGCAGGATTTGGCTGCCCACATTTGAGTGAGGTGACCAGATCGCCTAGTGTGAAGACAAAATAAACTTTGTTAGGCCGCTTGCTTGAGGGCACACTCGTGACAGATATTAGTTAACTCTGAGAAGACACCACTTTTTTACAGATCAGGGTTGGCGTGGTCATTCTTTCTTCATTTCCTAGAGTGGGAAGGACACCATTGGAGCTTCACAAATTGCAAATACGCAGAAATCTCGAGGTAGGAACGGGTGTGTGTGCAGATGCCTAATACATTTTACCATGTCATCCAAATTATACACATTTTTACTTTCCCTTCATCATAGCCTGGCCCATAGATGACTCTGATGAGGTCAGACAACTGTGGCCCCTTGAAGAATTATCTGGGAGAAAGTCTGCACCGAAATGGCCGATTCCTAACAGACTGAGTTTCTGATTTGCTTTTTGCCGTGTAATCTTCACCTGTTCCTTGAGAACACAAAAGTATGTCTTTAAAAAAATATTTGTTTTAGAGCTCTGGAGTCCATGTGAGGATTTACTACGTAAGTCAATTGCATGGCTTCTAGCAAGCCCTCTCTCCCTTGGAAGCGCACCTGGTCCCCATTGGGTGGTTGTGTGCCCCTTATTCCCCCCCTTCTTTTAGCAGTGCCCTGCATTTGTTGTTCTCACCTTTGTGCTCACCTGCCCAGGGTTCAGGGCCTGCTTATGAGTGAGAACATGCAGTATTCTGCTTTTAGTTTCTATGATAGTTCACTTAGAATGATGGCCTCCAGCTGCAGCCATGTTGCTGCAAAGGACATAATTTTGTTTTTCTTTATGGCGGCATAATATCCCATCTTGTCTGTGTACCTCATTTTCCTTATTCAGTCTGCTTTCAATGGACATCTTGACTGGTTCCATGTTTTTGTTATTGTGAATAGTGTACAGTGAACATACATGTGCAGGTGTCTTTTTGGTAGAGTGATTTATGTTCTTCTGGATATATTTCCAGAAGCGGGATTGCTGGATCGTATGGTAGCTCAATTTTTAGTTCTTTGAGAAAACACCACATCGCTTTCCACATGCAAATATTCTTAATTAAATGTAAACAGACATTTTGCTATTCCAACTATTTTGCTGCTTCTGTATCATCCCATTAAACAGCCCTTATTTATTTTCATTGAAGTCGAAGAACTAAAATGAACTAGAGGGAAGAATGGACTAGCAGGCCAAAAGCAATGGTGAGAACTAAGCCTTCATAGCCATACTTACATTGACTTAGTGTTTCCACTATACCTCTGAACCTTTTCATCAGTATTTTACTCCAAGAAGATGCTTAAGCTGTTTCCTGACTCTTTACAGTAACTCCTTGAATTTGATCAAAATCCATTACTAGAGGGTTAGAGTAGAGAGTGAGAAATAATCAGAGAGACAGATAAACTTGAAGTGCACAGGAATCAGATTAAATTAAAATTTCACTTTGTTTTCCATTTGATTAAGAGTCAAACCCACACGTTTTTGCTGTTGTGAGCAGTGCTGTGATAAACACATGTTTTCAGGTGTCTTTTCCGTGTCACTTGATTAAAGACTGTGTGGTGTGAGCCTTGCCCATTGCTACTGGTGGATGTGGGAGGCAGCTTCTTCCAAGGTGATCCCACCTCCTGGTACTCCTGCCTTTGTGTGATCCTCTGCTTTTGAGTGTGGGCTGGCCGAGTGACTTGCTTCCAGTAGAATATGGAAACAGTCACAGGCTGTCCCTTCTGAGATGAGAGCACAGAAAGATTCTGCCTTCCATCTCGCTCATTCTTTCTTGCTCTGCCACTTGTTCTGATGAAGGCAAGATGCAATGCTGTGAGCTCCCCTATGGAGAGGTCCTGGTGGAAGGGACTGAGGGAGATTTCCAGTCAATGGCCCACAAGAGACAGAATCAGGCCAGTAGCCACTTGGGTGAGCTTGGAAGCAGACTCTTCCCCAGCTGAACTTTTAGATGGTATGAGTGCCCCTGAGCCTGAGGCCCCAGCTATGTTTGCATTGATTACTGAAACTGTTAGCTATGAAATGTTGTTGTTGCTGTTTTTTGAAGTTGGAGTCTCACTCTGTTGCCCAAGCTGGAGTGCAGTGGCATGCTCACGGCTACCGCAGCCTTGACCTGCTGGGCTCAGGCTATTCTTCCATCTCGGCCTTCCAAGTTGCTGTAACTATAGGTGCGCACTACCATGCCCAGCTAATTTTTTGATTTATTGTAAAGATGAGATCTACTGAAGTTGCCCAGGCCATTCTCCAACCTGTGGGCACAGGCAATCCCCTCATCTATGCCTCCCAAAATGCTGGGATCAGAGGTTTGAGCCACCACGCCCTGCCTGTTGATTTTTTTTAAAAAAATTTATTTTAAATATGTGGGGTACAATTCAGGGTTAGGTATACAAATGTTCATTATGTAGGTACCCTAAATGTTGTTGATTTAAGTTGCTATATTTTGGAGTCATTTGTTAAGCTGCAACAGATGACTGATACAGGGGATAAAATTGCAGAAGGGAAGATGAAGATGATAAAGGTAATAAAGCCACATATAGGTAAAGCAAGGCCAGGACGTTAAGTGTAAATAAAAACGTCTGTTTCTTGAAATTGTTTTCACAGATCAATGCTACTTGAAAAGGTATGTGGTGGCTGTTGGAAGTATGACCAAATAGTGTGTAACCTGATGGCCCTGAGGTCAGGAAGAGGTCTAAGCCAGGAAATCAGCAGCTTATGACTTGTGTTTATTTTGCCTACCTGTTGTGTAATTTTTTGTCTCTAAGTGATATTTTCTAGGTCAAATCATAAACTCATAAATTCATCCATCATTTATGTCTATGAAGCTGAATTCTAAGAACAAAAATTATTGGTCATATTATTAAAATAAACTCAATAAAAACATTAGGTTTCATGATCTTTTCCTGTGAAGGTAATGCATGTTTGCTTTTTTTAAATTTGAAAATTAATTTACTGCTTTTGACAGTGACAACAAAATATCTAATGAGAATACTCAGATGTATATATGTCTCATTTCAACAAGTATTAGACACCAAATTAAAACAAAACAGCTACTTAGCTGGGTGAAGTGGTTCATGTTTGTAATCTCAGTGCTTTGGGAGGCTGAGGCGGGAGGATCACTTGATGCCAGGAGCTTGAGACCAGCCAGGGCAACAAATAGAGACTCCCATTTCTAAAAAAAAACATTAAAAAAAATTAGCTGTGTGTGCATACTTCTAGTCCCGGCTTCTTGGGAGACTGAGGTAGGAGAATCACTTGAGCCCAGAAAGTTCAAGGCTGCAGTGAGCCAGAATTATGCCACTGTACTCCAGACTGGGAAGCAGAGGGAGACCCGGTCTCAAAAATAAAACAAAAAACAAAAACAAAGCCCCATTTTATTCCCCAGAGGTCTAATACATCTCATGGTTTAAGTCAAATGGTTACTATGTTACCTTGTACAGCTACTGGATATTTTTATGCGTGAATAACATTTATGTTACATTCTATAGTCATATCATCCTGACTTATTCAATCCATTAAACTTACTCAACCATTTTTATACAATTTAAGCAAGGATGGATGGATTACCACATTCAGTTGCACAATCAGTGTAGCACAAGTAGAAAGTTTGTGTCATTAAATAATTGCGTGAATCTGTAAGTAATGAGTAGGATAATACAGTTAATGTGATTCATATCTCAATCACTACATTTCTGGCCATGTAAGGTATTCTAATGACATACACATACCAGGGCAAAAGATTGCATTTTCTGAGGATAGTCACCAACTCTGTACACTGTACACTTGCCGACATTATACCTGGAATCTAGACTCCGCCTCTCTTCAGATGACCATGTCACAAATTCCACGTCTTATGTGACTGACAAGCCAGAGAACTTCTCTGCTTGTCGCTGAGAGATGGTCAGTGAAAGGCTTGATGAGTCTCAGGAGGACGTGGTTCATGTGTAGGAAATGAGAGCGGACAGGCCCAGCCGCACTCTTTGTTCACAGTGTTCCACTGTCTTGGAGTGCCGCACTTTCTAGAAGTAGGATAAAGGAGGTAGCGTCTTAACTGGGAGTCAGATATATGCAGTTTACATTTGTCGATTACTGGCTGCTTGACTCTCGGCAAATTGTTAGACGTCCACAGACCTTAGCTCTGCCCCTTTGTGAAAGGGAAATGATTGCATGTGTCTCCTAGGATTGTTGTGTAGGATTCACGCTTTCTCTCTATCTAGCCAATGGCCCATGAGAGACAGAATCTGGACCTCTCCATAGGGTTAGATTGCAGCACAGGTGTTTATTAGGCATGCAATAGATGTCAACCGATGTCTAGAATGGCCCTCAGATACCTAATGTTTGTGTGGCGTCTTCTAGGTGACAGTGTGGTTTCTAATCCATGGACTCACTTGTTGCAGCTGGAGAGAGGGTTAGAATTGTTGAGATGAGTGGCAGAGTTAAAATAAGAAACAAGGCGGGGCTTTGTGGCTCAGCTTGTCATCCCAGCACTTTGGGAGGCCTAGGCAAGTGGATTGCCTGAGTCCATGGGTTCGAGAGCAGCCTGGGCAACTTGACGAGAACTCATCTCTACAATAAAATAAAAAAATTAGCCAGATGCATGTGCCTGTAGTTCTGGCTACCTGGAAGACTGAGGTGGTAGGATCACCAGAATCCAGCAGGTTGATGCTGGGGTGACCTTGAGTGTGCCATTGCACTCCAGCCTAGGCAACAGAGTGAGACTCTGACTCAAACAAACATACAGAAAAAAAAAAGAAAGAAAGAAAGAAAAAAGAAAGAAACAACAGAGCTGGACTTGGAAAGCACATTGTTACTTTAAATTCCACGTTTTTTACCACCAGAAAGCACTGCCTCTCAGAAATGTAGTCCTCTGTGAACTCCTAGGAAATCTTCTTGTCACTACTCATTTGACCCTTGTTACCTGCTCCCTTCCACAGGGGCACAGGGATTTCTCCTTCTGAAGCTACGTTCTGTTTTCCCAGTGAGGCGGGAATGGGCAGCAAGCTTTATGAATCTCTGGCTGCCATCATGTCTTAGCTTAGCATCTGCTCTGAGAAAATGCTCCATAAAATTGGATGGGTAGATCGGCAGGGGCTCTCTTGGTTGTAAGCAACAGAAATGGATGATTCTGGATAATCTAAGCAAGAAGCCTATTGAAAGCCTCTTGGGGGTTCACGTAATTTATGGGAAGCTCAGGGCCTGCCCTGGATCCCAGGCTGTGCAAGAGACGAAAGCACAACATTGAATTTATGGTAAGAAATGCACAGCCAGGACTCTACTACTTGGAGAAAATAAACTGTTGGCCATGTTTAATGTCTATGTCACCCTACTCAAGAGCCATATTTCAGGAAGTATTTGAATGGTGTATCTTGGGGCAGGGGTCTACCCTTGTCTAGGGAAAGCTGGATGTCTGATTACAGTGTTATAAGGCTAGTGGGAGTACAGTTAATGCCTCAGTATGAAATTGGGTGCTGTTAGAAAGGAGAAATGGGTGCTGGAAAGCCACCCCTCAGTCTTTGGAAGCAGTCTACCACAGTGGGTTCATTGAATCATTTAGAAATACCTTGTTAATCATTTTCAATTTTGCATGGATTCTGAAATATGGAGTGTGGATGATGGATGACCCAGTTCAATACAACTTGTCTTCTTTTCCCCAGATCTTAGACCATACACACGTGCTTGGAGAATGGACTTTGGTTGAAGCGATGCCCTTGTTTCAGATAATGGAGATGATTTGGCATCTCAGTTCTACTATTTGTCATATTGACTTCTTCTATCAATAGTCACCAAGCCCATAATTTGTTAGGCTAATATGTATTCCAGGCAGTAAGCGAGGTGTTTTATATGTGTTACCTTATATAATCCCTAAGCGGTGGGTGCTGTTAATTTCATTTTACAAATGAGAAAACAGAGGCAAAACAAGACCGAGGAGTTTGTGTTAGGCTGCTTAGTAATTAAGCAGTTCGGTTTAGATTCAAACCCAGGCTAATAATCTCAGGCTCCGCTCACTAAATCATTCGATGTTTCAACATGAGGGGCTTTTACATTAACACTTAATTATGAATTGAAAGCTATGGTAGGGTATGTCCAAAGCACATCTCACCATCTTGCTCCACTTATAAAATACACTTAATAGCTAAGTAGGAAAAGGCTATAATGTAAAACAAAACAAAACAAAACAAAAACCCCAAACAAGTACTTAATAGTGTATGGTAATTTATACACATGGAAGAAATGAAAGAATAATCTTGTCGATTTGATGATAAACAATATGCCATCTGAGAAACCTAACTGCTCTAAGTATTTGCTTCTAGGAAAGGGAACTTTTCTTAGTATTTTAAAATTGCACTGCTTCTGTGAAACCATAGAACTAGGATATGGGTTTACATATTTATAATTCATAATAATATGACAGATTTTTCCATCCAAGATGTGGGCAGAATTGCATTTGCATAAATGGATTTCATTGTCAAGAGACATTTTCAATACAGATAATTAACAATTGTAATCTTTACTAGAAGGGATCTTTCATCTGAAACTTCAGACTTCTGTGACCCAGCTATACCAGAGTTAATTTTCTTAGGGTTTTGAATGGGAAAAGAGACATTTTGGTGCCATCTTTCTAATGCAAAGAAAGCAAGTAATCACTGCTTGATGGGGAACTTCACTTCCTCAAGGGACAAGGATACTAGTTAAGACTGTGAGCATAGTAAACAAAACAAAACAATACCCAACTGGTGTCTGTTGGAAGTTTAACCACACAGACTGCTAAGTACTTTAATAAATTATTTCACTGAACACTCATGAAAACTGCATTGGTTTTGAATTCTAAAACTAAACTCCAGTTAAGCTTCCATTTTGATTCCCCCCTGAAAGATAGTTCTGTATAGAGAACACTGAGATGTCTTCAGAACAAAGGTAGAGAATCTGGATTTTCATCAAAGGTGTTTGATGCATTCTTCTATATATTTGGAGAACAAAAAGGGAGGGGAGAGAAAAGGAGGAGGAAGTTTCTTTCTGGCTTTTGCAGGCTTTAGTGATGCTAAAAGAGAAACGGGGAAGCACTGAAACTTGAGTTGTACAAGCTCTGACAATTAAGTGCATGAACTCGCCACTGTGTGCTTACGTTGGCAGCACTGTTCAAACAGCTCAGGAAGGTTTCATAACCTTGGTATATCAGTGTCTCACAGCTGTGTTCACGTCGATGTGTGGCAGTGTCTTGTGGAATGGCATTCATTACGCTGCTGCGTGTTTTTGTGCACCATCGCGAGAATGTCAAAGTTTGAATTAGAGCAGTGAACAAACATTAAACTTCTTGTTAAACTTGGCAAGAATGAAATGAAATCAGGGCCATGCTAGTCCAAGTTTATAGTGATAATGCCACGAAGAAAACGGCAGTGTACAAATGGATTAAATTGTTTTTTATGAGGGGAGAGAAAGTGTTACTGATGAAGAGAGGTCAGGACCCCCAGGAATGAGCAGAACTGATGAAAACACTGCGACACGTTGTCGAAGTGTGTATCACAATTGTTGGCCAACTGTGAGAAGCAGAGCAAACCAAATAAGCATCAGTAGAGAAACAGTTAGGAAAATCTTAACTGGAAATCTTGGCATGAGATAGATGTATGCAAAAATGGACCTGAAGGAACTCTCACATCACAACAAGGCACCAGCTCACACAGCACTGTCTGTAAGGGAGCTTTCAGCCAGCAAACAAATAACTGCATTGGAACGCCCTCCCTACTCACCTGATCTGGCCCCCCAGTGACTTTTTTCTTTACCTGAAGATAAAGGAAATATTGAAAGGAAGACATTTTGATGACATTCAGGACATCAAGGGTAATACGACGATAGCTCTAATGAACATTCCAGAAAAAAGAGTTCCAAAATTGCTCTGACGAGTGGACTAGGTGCTGGTGTGCGTGCACAGCTTCCCCGGGGGAGGACTTCAAAGGTGACCATAGTGATATTCAGCAATGAGATATGGTGCACTTTTCCTAGGATGGTTTGTGAACTTAATTGTCAGTTTGCATATATTCCTGAAGCTGCTCTGTCTTGGGGTAGGTCTGCTCAAGGTTTTAAATATTCTTGTATAGCTGTGCCTGGCAAGTAAAGTGATGGGCAGGAGATGGCACTTTGGGGCCTGGTTGTAGGTCTCCTCATCCTGGGTCTCTTTGCCTTGGCTCTGCACTGGGCTTCTGCCTTGACAGATGGTTCTTGTTCAGTGTTACATGTACTTTTTCTTTCCCCACTAGTCACTCTAATCCCAATCCATAACTACATTTTTTTGACTATTGCTTTTCTCTGCCATAGTTTAAGTGATTTAGAGCACTGAATATATACATCGATCTCCCCCAAAAGGGAAAAAAATACATATTTCACTTGTGGTGGTGAAGTTTTGTGTTAACTCATGGCCGTGGAGTGTCTAGAAATTTGGTCAAACATTATGAGTGTTTTTGGATGAAATGAACGTTCGGATTGGTAGACTGAGGACAGTGGATGGCCCTGTCTAACGCGCGCGGGCCTCAGCCAATCAGCTGAAGGTCTAAATAGAAAAAAGAGGCAGACTTTACCTCAAATATGAGGGAGCAACTCCTGCCTGGCTGCTTTGAGCTAGGATAGTGGTCTTATTTTCAGCCTTTAGACTCAAATGGAAACGCTGGCTCTTCTTAGGTCTCATGCCCGCTGCTTTCACACTAAAACTGCACCACTGAGTCTCCTGGTTCTTAGGACTTTGGACTCTGGCCAGGGCCACACATTGGCTTTTCTGGGTCTCCAGCTTCCTGATTGCAGATCTTTGGACTTGAACTCTGTAACTACATGAACCAATTCCTAATTATCAATATCTATCTATTTATCCAATCTATCATCTGTCTTCTATCAAATTTATCTGTTTAGTTAATTAATCTGTCTATGATCTATTTATCTAATCAGCCTCTTGGTTGTGTTTCTCTAGAGAACTCTGACAAAAATACCACCCTAAGGAATTACACACAGATATATCCCCCAAAGGAAAAGTAACTTCCCACTTTAGGGACCAGAAGACGTGAGAACTTGTGACACAAACATTATCCAAAGACACATCTAGTAGTAAATGGACTTGTGATTTGAATCTAGGTCTGTCTGATGAAGACAGTCCCCTAATGAAGAATACTATCCTTGCTGGTTTGAGCAATGAGCAGTTTACTCACTAGCAAACGGTAGATGAAATACACAAGAGGAAAAGTATGTGGAAAAAGTAGCTTCTAGGGAAATTTTTGTTTTGTGTTTAAGACTAACTCCTTCTTTAGGACATGTTTTGAATCCTTAAACCAGCACATGAGTTAAATCTATGAATTTATTTCCAGCGAGTGAGTGCTTGGGAACATGTCTGATGCCTATTTGAGAGTTTAGCAACTTTTCAACAAGCTCTA
Source organism: Carlito syrichta (assembly GCF_000164805.1). Lineage (NCBI taxonomy): Eukaryota > Metazoa > Chordata > Mammalia > Primates > Tarsiidae > Carlito > Carlito syrichta. Next base: position 4,013 of record NW_007077045.1, on the reverse strand, counting down.
AAAATAAAAATAACATGGCATGTGGTGTACATTCACTTGTCAAATTCCTCACATCTCTGTATGAACAGGTTTACTTTGGGATTTCTGAAAATATTGACTCAAATGCTTCTCTCATTGGCCCTTAAACACATCACAGATCCAGAAAACCAAGAGAATTCTCCTAATAGAAATGATCTTTTAAAATGAAGATGCTCTATCGACTACCATAAAACAGCAAGCCTCAAACCTGTGGTTCTAAGTTTTAGGTTTCATTGATATCTCTGTGGGTTAGGCAAGTTTAGGCATATGACTCTGAGAAAGGATTCGTTTTCTAGAAACAGAGGCTCTCTTTCACCCCTAAATGAGCTTGCCTTTCCTGAGAAATAGCAACCCACGAGGTGTGAGCAGAATGAGTAGGCGTTACTGCTTCCACTCTCCTCTCTGAAACCCAGTGGAGAAGAAGACAGGCATGCTCTCAAGCGGGGAGATAAAGATGATGGGTCTTTTTTACTCCAGGAATTTAGCTCATGCTGATGCAGTAGAGGATTGGGTCTTTTTGGCAGCTCGTGGGTCTCTCTCTTTTTTTTTTTGAGTTGGAGTCTCACTCAGGCTGGAGTGCAGTGGCCACGCTCACGGCCACAGCAGCCCTGACCTACTGAACTCAGGTGACCCTTCCAACCTAGGCTTCCAAGTAGCTGGAACTACCATGTCTACTACTGTGGAACTTGGAGAGACCTTCTCTCTACAATAAATAAAAAACATAGCATGGTACCATGCCTAGCCATGTTTTTGACTTATTGTAGAGATAAGGTCTCACCAAGTTGTCCAGGTTGATCTTGAACCCCTGGGTTCAGGTAGTCCTCTCACCTCATTCTCCCAAAATGCTGGGATTACAGGCTTGAGCCACAACCCCTGGCCTAGCCCAAAGGGTCTCTAAAGGAAATTGAAGCTTCCTAGTTGGCTTGATGGGGACACCTTCATCAGAGATGGAGAAGTATTGATTGACAGCAGAAGAGGAACTACTTGACATCTGAAGGAAGCATAACAACATTTGAATGCTCCACTGGCTCCAGAGAAAAGTAAAGAAGGTATCTACTTCCCATTTATCTCTGGGTGGGTTCGGTGACTTCTGAGGACTGCCTGACTTGGGCAAACTTAATATGAGATCAAAAGGCTGGTGTCAGGGAATATTGGCTGTTCTAGAAGGGTTGGTATTCTTTTCTCTTATTAACACATACATCAGAATGTCCATTTATAAGAATCTTCCCTTTGTATTTCAAGGTGATAATAAGCAATGTTCTCATTTATAAGTAGACCCTGAACATTAATCATAATACTGTAAGAAAGGGATTGGTGGGGAGGGGACACAACATCAGTAAAGCTACGTGGTCTCAAACCAGGCAAAATGGGGACCAAAGGGAGGCCCAAACTTTACCTGTATGATGACCACTTGTACACCTAATCCTGAATTGTACCCCACATCTTTAAAATAAAATACATTAAAAAAAGAAAACAATCAGACCAGAGGACATGATCTTGGCCGTCTAATGAATATAGTGTCTGGTCTCTGGGCTGGTGCTGATAACTCCAATTTTGAGACTTTCAGGGGCAGGAGTGGATGGTCATCCCATCACCGAGCAGTGGGAAAAATATTTTTTTCTGCTTCTATCATATTTCATACCCTCTACTACTAAATGAAGACAGCCCTAAAGTAGGGATAGCTAAAAAAGAGGGGCTATTGGCCAACATGAGAGAGTTGAATGCAATTTTGGAAACTGTACCTTATGATGATGATGATGACTATTGTCTTTTTTTTTTAATTTAAGAGATGATACATTTCTGACTCTTCTCTGGATTCTGTTAAACCTTATATCCCCGATTCGTAGTTTAGCTTTCCTCTTCCATATTCTTTCTTTCTTTTTTTTTTTTTGAGTTGGAGTCTCACTCTGTCATCCAGACTAGAGTGCAGTGGCTGCTCCCAGCCACCGCAGCCTCGACCTGCTGGGCTCCGGAGATCCTTCCGCCTCAGCCTTCCAAGTAGTCGGAAATACAGGCATGTGTTACCACGCCCAACTGATATTTTGATTTATTGTGGAGATGAGGCGGGTCTTGAACCCGCGGGCTCAGGCAATCCACTAACCTCAGCCTCCCAAAGGCGCGGGATTACAGGCTGAGCCACTGAACCCGGCTTCCATATTCTTTCTTGCCTTTCTATATGGGCTTACCTCTCAGAATATGCTTTATTCTTTTTTTTTGAGTGGGAATCTCACTCTGTCACCCAGCCTCAACCTGCTAGTGATCCTTCCACCTCAGCCTCCCAAGTAGCTGGAACTACAGGCATTCCATTACACCCAGCTAATTTTTTGATTTATTGTAGAGACAAGGTTTCACCAAATTGCCCAGGCTGGTCTTGAACCCCTGGGCTCAGGCAATTCTCTTGCTTCTGCCTCCCAAAGTGCTAGGATTACAGGCATTAGTCATCAAGCCCAGCTTTTTTACACTTTTTAAAATAATCATTATTTTTTATTATGATATTGTGGGTTACAGTTAAGGGTTAGGTGTACAAATACGTTTCGTTCAGGCATCCTTGTTGATAAAGAGGTGTTTCCCTGTCCCCAGACATTTACTACCGTTAATCCCATCTCCCTCCTTCCCCCATAGTTTCCCACTACTGTCAGTCATTTTCTTATAGTATTACATTGGATG
>NW_007077045.1:0-700 GCF_000164805.1 Carlito syrichta | reverse complement strand
TAAGCCCTTGTCAGACCTGGAGTTGGCAAATACTTTTTCCAGTCTGTAGGCTGTCTCCCTGCTCTCTTGATGGTTTCTTTGGCTTTGCAGAAGCTTGTCGGTTTAATAAGGTCCCACTTGTCTATCTTCTCTCTTATGACCTGTGGGTTTCAGGTTTTGTTCAGGAATTGGATGCCATTTCAGATTTCCCTGAGGGTATGTCCTTCATTTTCTAAGGTTCTTATGGTTTGAAGTTTTACGTTTTGGTCTCTGATCCATTTGGAGTTAATTTTTGTGTATGGGGATAGATAAGGGTCCTGTTTCAATCTTCTGCATGTGGTCAGCCAGTCTTCCCAGCACCATTTACTGAATAGGTTCTCCTCTTCCCAGTGGTAGGTGGTGGAGGCTTTGTCAAAGATGAGTTGGTTGAGAAATTGAGGACTTGCTTCTGGAATCTCAATTCTATTCCACTGATCTATATGCCTGTTCCTGTACCAATACCAAGCTGTTTTGATGATTGTAACTTTATAGTAAAGTTTGAAGTATGGTAATGTGATACCACCTGCTTTGTCTTTTTTGCTGAGGATTGTTCTGGCTATTCTTGGATGTTTGTGTTTCCATATGAATTTCTGTGTTGTCTTAGGTCTGAGAAGAATGTTGTTGGTAATTTGATGGGTATTGCATTGAATTTGTAGATTGCCTTAGGTAAGGTGGACATCTT
>NW_007077044.1:0-894 GCF_000164805.1 Carlito syrichta | reverse complement strand
TCATTTTACAGGAACCCTTGTGGGTCAGGCCTGTCCCCGAACTTCCCCGCTCTTCCGACAGAATGCTACTACTGCAAATCCTGCCCCTCCCCCTCCCCTCCGCTTTACCAACTCTGAAAATCTTTTTTTTTTTTTAAGATGGTCGTTCAAGGTCCACTTATGAGTGAGTACATGTGATACTCAGTTTTTGCTTCTGTGAAAGGTCACCCAGGAGGATAGACACTAACTCCATCCAGGTTTCCGTGAACATCGTGATTTTGTTCTCGTTTTCACTGCATAATATTGCATTGTTCCTACGTACCACATATTTTTAATCCAGTCCTCTTTAGATGGGCAATATGGCTGGTTCCATGTTCTTGCTACTGCGAACCATGTGGCGATAAACGTACATGTGCAAATATCTCCTTTATAGAGGGATTTCATTCTTCCTGATATATTCACAGTAGGAGGAGGGCAGGGTCGATTTTTAGATCGTCTAGGAATCACCAAATGTTTATCCACAGAGCTAGTACTGATTTACACTCCCGCGAGCAGTGTAGAAGTGTTCCCTGTTTGTCATTTCCTCGTCAGCATCTGTTGTTTGTGGAGTTATGGATGATAGCCATCCCGACCGAACTTAGGTGGCCTCTCAATGTAGTTTTCATTTGCATTTTTGGATGACTAATGAGGCTGAGCTTTTTGACATGTCTTTGGTGGCCGCGTGTGTGTCTGTTGTTGAGAAGGGTCTGTACATATCGTTTGCTCACTTTGAAATGAGGCTGTTTGTTTTTTCCTAGTCGGCACGTGGGAGTTCCCAGCAGATCCTAGATGATCATCCTTTATCTGATGTACATTTGCAAATATCTTTTTTCCAGTCGGCGGCTTGTTTTTCTCTTGTTGGAGTCAGGGCCTCAG
>NW_007077043.1:0-797 GCF_000164805.1 Carlito syrichta | reverse complement strand
TTTTAAAGTTTGTCCAAGTTCTTATTTTTCAGTTCAGGCAGTCTCATGCACTCTTTCTAAGATGACTAACCAGTGGGCTCATAGAATTGGGGGAAAGTTAGATGATAAAATAAAATTAGAATGAATCAGAGAGTTGGCTAAGATTAAGTTAAGATTTAAGTGATGCTGCATTTTCTACCAAAGAAATGATTCTTTCCACCGTATTGAAGTAAGAAAAATGAGACATTTCTGGTAACCAATGGGATGTCATGCCACCAAATGTATATTTACTGCCTAAGTGTTTCTTTTATATTTCCACTCTTTTTTTTTTTTTTTGAGTTGGAGTCTCACTGTGTTGCCCAGACTGGAGTGTAGTGGCCGCTCCCGGCCACCGCAGCCTCGACCTGCTGGGCTCCAGCGATCCTTCCGCCTCAGCCTTCCAAGTACCTGGAACTACAGGCATGAGCTACCATGTTCGGCTAATTTCTGATTTATTGTAGAGATGAGGTCTCACCAAGTTGCCAAGGCGGGTCTCAAACCCTTGGGCTCAGGCAATCCACTCACCTCAGCCTTCCAAAGTGTGGGATTATAGGCTGAGCCACCGAGCCCGGCTAACATTTACATTTTGGCAATAAAGACCTCGGATAAGTGTGCACTTCATTTATAATGTTCTGCTGATGCGGAAACCAACAGATCAAACATTTTATTCCATCTTGAAAATACCTTGGACAATTGTAATTTTAGCACTAAGTTTCATGTTTCCTAACTGGAAAGTTAGTGCTCAGCGAATTTCAATGCCTCTCTCTATTGTCTCATAA
>NW_007077042.1:3020-3883 GCF_000164805.1 Carlito syrichta | reverse complement strand
ATTCCATGTCCATAACTTTATAGAACATAACAATCGCAAATAATGAGAATCGACGATATATAAGAACATCCCATTATTCCTTCATGGGACAATGAGGTGCCTGACCTCTGGGAAATTCTCCTTTGACACAGACCATCATCATCACATGCTTGTTCATGGCACTTTTGGCCAGGATTGGTCACTCTCATCTTACCTGTTCATGTCGATCTACCAGATCATCTGGTCTCCAGCCCATCCGCTGCCACTGTGTGGACTGTCACTGGTGCCTCCTCTATGTGACTTCCACGTGACTCTTGCAAACTTGGCCACAGACCTAAAGCCCAAGTAGCAAATAATACAGAGCAGTGGTGCTCAACCCAGGCAGCCCATTAGAATCATTTGGACTGCTAAAATGTCTCCATGCCCAGGCCCTACTTAGATCAGTTAAATCAAAGTCTCTGGGGGAGCTGATGGGAACCCAATCTTCAGAGAATTAAGAGCTTGCCAGGTGGTTCCAATGAGCTGTCAAGATCTGGAAGAGAGCCCAACTTGGTAGAGAACCTCAACCAAACATCCTGGAAGAATATGGACTGTATTTGCCAAACAAATAAGTTTCACCACTATTCCTAACAAAATGCAATAAAAGCGCTCAAGTAAAGCATTTAGGACTGATGAAACGAAATGAATTATTGGAAGAGGGGAAATCCTAAAAATGACATAAGTGTGCCTTAACATTTCACTGGGACCTCAACATACAGTACTTTCATTCAGGGTCAATGTCTCATATAAAGCCAAGGCACTCCCTCTGAGCACGAATCCCTCACTTGGCATTCCATGTCATTTTTCTCACCCAAGCAGCATTCATGATATCTCATCTCTGATTT
>NW_007077042.1:0-1499 GCF_000164805.1 Carlito syrichta | reverse complement strand
CAGCCGCAGTCCCACATGGTCCCCTGGATGCCCACCTCCCCACCACCAGCCACTCCAAAACCTACTGCTCCACAACCCATATCTCCAAGTTTATCTCACACTAGCTAGAGGATAAAACCTTTCACCTAGGCAGATAAAGTCATTTTTTCCAAATGCAAACAGCCCATTGCCCAGGTCTCCTCCCTTCACCCCAAGGGGAGTAGCTAAAAATAAACTACCCTGGTTTTCCTGGAGCCTGAACCCACTAATGATTGAAAAGGAAAGCTCAAGCCTCTTATCTCCCAAATTTGCCTCTATATAATGGTTCACCCACACTTAAAGGTCTTTAGTAGTGACAGATAATTTAAAATTTTAATCCTGGCCATGATTGACAACAATAACAAAACACCATCTTAAAAAATACAAAAGTTGGGCTTATCCTGTAAAATATTAATGCTTAGACTGGAAGCTGTGCACTGCCAGGAGGGAAACAGCTGTTTCCTAGGCCCAGTCCAGTTTACATAATCTCCCAAGTTTAACTTTGATCTGAAGGGAGCAAACACAAACTGTTTGAAGGCATTTAGAGGCAGTGATTTATTTGCAATCAACATTCTTCTTATCATCAGTTGTAAAACACAGCAAGTCAAATTATCCCATCAAGTTTTTTTGGTAAATAACATTTTTTTCTTTCTAACAACGTCATTAGACCTCGTTACTACCATAAATTCTCCAGACAGAAATTCACAATTTTATCTGCACATGCAGAGTTCCCAAATAGCACACATCTGTATTCAAAATGACTGTAAAAAGTGACCACCCTCCATGTAGAAACTGGTCGGTGTGCTAGATCAGCAAAGGAAATTCAGACTCTGAGAAAGTTGTAAATGAGCAGATTTCTTTGACTATTTAGCTTGGTGGAGAAGGTCACAGATAAAAGTTTTCTGTGACTAGATTTTATTTTTGCCTAATCACTGCAAAATGTACTTTGCACTTTTCTAATCATTTTGGTTGTACTGGAGAAGAAGACGTTTCAGCGTGGACTCTACTGGGAATTCTTTCTGAAGGGACACCTTGTAAATCTCTCATTCTCGCAGCCAGGACAAAATGTGACTGATCTTTTTCCATAGTGTGAGATCGAAAGGTGGCAGGGCCTCTCTCAGAGAAGTAGGCTTTCCTTCAAAACTACAAGAAAAGTTAAAACAAAACCCATCAGGCTCTCTCTGTCTCTCTGCTCCTGCATGGTTGGTGGGGATTGATTCCTGCACCTCCTTTGGGGAATGAGGTTTCTTGGGGTCACCAGGGCAGTGAGTTATCCTGTGGGGAGCAACATAAGAGGGGGCTATCTTCCCCAGGACCCCACATGACCCCACACAACTCCCCAGCAGCCCAAAGTTGGAGCCAGGATTTCACAGTCAGACCCAGGAAAACGGATCATTTGAGCTAGCAGACAGGTCAATGCCCCTGCAGAGAATTAAATGTGCAGACACCTCCTCCCACAGCTAATACCCACTGGGAGGGAG
>NW_007077041.1:2774-3625 GCF_000164805.1 Carlito syrichta | reverse complement strand
ACAAAGAAGAGTCCCCAGAATGACTGGTTACATGCAACAACCCAGACATCAAGACATTAATGGAGAGAATTAAAAAAATTGAGGAGAGACAAGAGGAAAATAGGAAGGAGTTGTTGTCAGAAATGACAGCAGTAAAGAATACTGTGATGGAAATGAACAACAGACAAATAAGCATGGAAAGCAGAATCAGCCAAGCCGAAGAAAGAATCTCAGAGCTCGAAGACCAAAACACAGAACTAACCCAAACTGTCAAAAGCATAGAAAAGAAGCTCAAAAAGACAGAACAAAACCTGCAAGAGATGAATGATCACTTCAAGAGACCAAACCTAAGAATAATTGGGCTTCCTGAGGCAGAAAGAGAAACCGAAGCCACACTGGAACAAACATTTCATGAAATCATTCAAGAAAACTTCCCTCATCTCATTAAGGATGAAAAAATTCAAACACAAGAGATTCAGAGAACCCCTGCAAGACAACAAACGAGAAGACCAACTCCCAGACACATAATAATTCGCCTAAACAAAGTAACTATGAAAGGAAAAATCCTAAAGGCAGCAAGAGAAAAAGGCCAGACTACCTACCAGGGAAAATCAATTAGAATAGCAGCAGATTTATCAACAGAAACCCTTCAGGCCAGGAGAGCCTGGAGCCCTATCTTTAAAGTTCTAAAAGAGAAACAATTTCAACCAAGAATAACCTACCCAGCCAAACTAAGCTTCATAAATGAGGGAGAATTGAAATTTTTTCCAGACATCCAATCCCTACGAACCTACGCCGCTACCAGACCACCTCTACAAGAAACACTTAAGAAAGTACTGAACACAGAAGAAAAAGAAAAAAGAACAACAACC
>NW_007077041.1:0-1178 GCF_000164805.1 Carlito syrichta | reverse complement strand
AAGATGAAGTCACATCTGACCCTGAAGAAATACAAAAGATCATTAGAGACTACCACGTACACTTGTATGGAAACAAACTTGAACACCATAAGGAAATGGAGGACTTTCTGACATCACACAACCTACCTAGGTTGGAACAAGAAGAAATTGAGACCCTAAATAGACCAATAACAATCAAAGAAATCGACTACGTAATAAGAAAACTTCCTACAAAAAAAAGCCCTGGTCCTGATGACTTTCCAGCAGAATTCTACAAGACATTTAAGGAGGAGCTGATACCAATCCTACTGAAGGTATTCCAGGCGATTGAAAAAGATGGAACTCTCCCCAAATCATTTTATGAAGCCAACATCACATTGATACCCAAGCCAGGTAAAGATCCAACAAAGAAAGAGAACTACAGGCCAATATCTTTGATGAACATAGATGCTAAAATTCTCAACAAAATCCTAGCAAACCGGATTCAGCAATACATCTCAAAAATCATCCACCATGACCAAGTAGGCTTCATTCCTGGCATGCAAGGCTGGTTCAACATTCGTAAAACCATAAATGTAATTAAATACATCAACAGATGTCAAAACAAAAACCACATGATCATATCATTAGATGCAGAAAAAGCTTTTGATAAAATCCAGCACCCCTTCTTGATAAAAACCCTTGAACATCTAGGCATACGGGGAACATACCTCAAAATAGTAAAAGCCATCTATGAGAAACCCACAGCCAGCATACTCCTAAATGGACAAAAATTGGAACCAATTCCCCTGAAAACTGGAACTAGACAAGGATGCCCACTCTCTCCCCTCCTGTTCAACATAGTATTGGAAGTCCTGGCTAGAGCAATCAGAGAAGAGGAGGCAATCAGAGGTATTCAAACAGGAAAAGAGGAAGTCAAGTTATCTCTCTATGCAGATGATATGACTGTTTTGAAAACAGTACCTTGAAAACCCAAGAGAATCTGTCAAAAGTCTCCTTACATTGATAAAGGCCTTTGGCAAAGTCTCAGGATACAAAATAAATGTACAAAAGACAATCGCATTTCTCTACACCAATAATAAACAAACAGAAACCCAAATAAAAAACACAGTTCCATTCACAATAGCCACAAAAAAAATGAAATACCTTGGCATCTTCCTAACCAGAGACGTGAAAGACCTTTACAATGAAAATTAGAA
>NW_007077040.1:0-813 GCF_000164805.1 Carlito syrichta | reverse complement strand
GGCATGTGCTACCATGCCTGGTTTATTTTTGATTTATTGTAGAGACGATGTTTCACCGAGTGGCCCGGCTGATCTTGACCTCCTGGGCTCAGGCACTCCCCTGTCCTAGGCCTCCAAAAGTGCAGGGATGACAGGCTGAGCCACGGCACTCGGCCTTTATCTCATCTTTATGTCCATAGGTACATAGTGTTTAGCTCTCTCATATAAGTGAGAGAATGTGGTATTTGGTTTTCTTCTGCATTAACTTGCTTAGGATTGCGGCATCCGGCTGCATCCACGTTGTTGCGAGAGACGTGACTTGATTCTTTATGGCTGTGTAGCATTCCATGGTGTATTTGTGTTATGTTTTCTCTGATGCGATCCGTTGCTGATGAGCACCTAGATTGATTTCATGTGTTTTCTACTGTGAATACTGCCACCACATACGTTTGTGTGGCAGGTATCTTTTGGTGAAAGGATTTATGTTTCATAGGATGTATGCCCAGTATTGGTATTGCTGGGTTGCGTGGTGAATCTATTTTTAAATCTTTCAGCAAACTCCAAAACTGCTTTGCAAAGGACTGAACTAGCTTTCGTTCTGACCAACAGTGTGTGAGTGATACTTTTCTGCACAACCTCATCAACATCTGACATTTTTTGACTTATTGACAATAGCCGTCTTACTGGTGAGAGATGATATCTCATTGGGAATTTGGTCTGCATTTCTCTGATGATTATCGATGTTAAATATTCTTTTCATTTGTTTGCTAGCTGCTTGTTTCATATTTTAAAATGTCTGTCGATGTTCTTAGCTCACTTTTTTAATGAGGTTGA
>NW_007077039.1:0-412 GCF_000164805.1 Carlito syrichta | reverse complement strand
ATGGAATGGAATGCAATGGAATAGAATGGAGAGTAACGGAATAGAATGGAATGGAGAGTAACGTCATAGAATGGAATGAAATGGAATGAAATGGAAAGGAATCGAATGGAATGGAGTATAACGGAATGGAGAGTGCAGAATGGAATGGAATGGAAAGAAGAGTAACTTAATTGAATTAAGTGGAATGGAATGGAATGCAATGAAATGGAATGGAATGGAGAGCACGGAATGGAATGGAATGGAATGGAATGAAATGGAGTATAACGGAATGGAGAGTAACGGTATGGAATGGAATGGAAAGAAGTGTAATTTAACTGAATTAAGAGGAATGGAATGGAATATAATGGAATGGCATGTAACGGAATGGAATGTAAAGTAACGGAATGGAATGGAATGGATGGGAATGGACAGG
>NW_007077038.1:1988-16554 GCF_000164805.1 Carlito syrichta | reverse complement strand
ACAAATGATGTGAGAGGCATGTGAGTCAATAGCCTTTCAGCAAAACAAATCATTGGATTTGTGAGTATGTGGAAGGGTGCCTGATATAGTTTCGTAAATACATGTATTTGGGATTTATTTTTTTTATTCCCCCGGTTATGTATGTCTTCCTGAAAACACACTTTTAAGCTCTTATGTACTTGCATTCTAGAAAAGAATAAAATCCTCAGAGAGTATGCATGAATATTTGAGACAGCTATAAAGAGTATTCCACTGAGACCAAATGTGGAGTTTGTTAATGAAGAAAGAGGTAGATTTTATCTCCATCACTTTTAAAAATACAAATAGTCCCATGCTAGGTGAAATAAATAAGAAAATGCTTTGCAGGTCTCATTATAACTTCTAGAATAGGAGATGGATGAGGGGTAGGGCAGAGGGAGAAGCATTTAGCCTGTAGTATTCAGACAACACCAGAGAATAAATGAATGAATGGGGCTCATATTGATTTTTTAACTTCCCATAGCTGATATTTGCAAGCATATCATCAGGCTACTATTCTACTAGCACTGTTTTAACGAAGTTTTGAATGGCAAAATACAGGATGAGTTTCATTCTGAAGACCATAACTGCCCACTAACTCTTAATCCCTAGTTAGTTAGTCAGCTGACACATTTAATGAATTACTGCTCTGTGCCAGGTATCTGGGAACTAGGAACACAGAACTGAATAAGGTATATAGCAAGCCCCTGCCTTTAAAGGCAGTTTATCAAACATTCAAAGACAAACCATTGCTCCTCATTTGTCGTTAGGGAAATGCAAGTTAAAACAATAGATACCACTGCCCGTATGTTAGTGTGGCTGACATCCAGAAAAAATTGACAATACCAGTTGTTGGTGAGGATGTGGAGCACCAGGAAATCTTATTCGTTGCTATTGGGAATGTAAAATAGAATAGTCATTTGGGTGATTGTTTGGCAATTTAAGGTAGTAAACAATCTGATCTAGCAACTGTATCCTAGATATTTATCCAACTGATTTGAAAACAGGTTCGCACAAAAATGACACATGAATGTTTATAGCAGCTTTATTCATAATTGCCAAAATCAAGAAGCAACCAAGATGTCCTCCAATAGGTAACCAGTGACTGTGCTATACCCATACAGTGTAATATTCAGTGATAAAAAGGAATGAGCTAATAAGTAATGCAAAAACATGAATGGATTTAAGTGTAGGTTGCCAAGTGAAAGAAGTCAGTCTGAAAAACTGCATACTATACAATTCTATTTACATGACATTCTGAAAGAGGCAAAGCCATAGAAATGGTTAAACAGATAAATTATGCTATAAATCTAAAACTGTTCTTAAATTAAAAGTATGTTTTTATTTTTTTATTTTTATTTTTTTGTTATAAAGATGTGGGGTACAATTCAGGGTTAGGTATACAAACATTGATTAGGCAGGTACCCTTGTTGATAAGGTACGTCCCTCCCTCCCCTAGCAGTTTCCCTCAACAGCTAATCCCACTCCTCCTCCCCTGACAGTTTCCCACTACTGCCAATCCCTTCTTATAGCATTATAATTGGTTTTTTTTTGTTTTTTTGTGGTTTTTTTTTTGAGTTGGAGTCTCACTCTGTCGCCCAGACTGGAGTGCAATGGCCACTCCCGGCCACCGCAGCCTCGACCTGCCGGGCTCCGGTGATCCTTCTGCCTCAGCCTTCCAAGTAGCTGGAACTACAGGCATGTGCTACCACGCCCAGGTAATTTTTGATTTATTGTAGAGATGAGGTTTCGCCAAGTTGCCCAGGTGGGTCTCGAACCCGCGGGCTCAGGCAATTCACTCACCTCAGCCTCCCAAGGCGCGGGATTACAGGCTGAGCCACCGAGCCCAGCTGCATTATACTTGTTCAAGGTCCACTTATGAGTGAGAACATATGGTATTCTGCTCTTTGTTTCTGGGATAGATAACTGAGTATGATCAACTCTAAATCCATCCAAGTTGCTGTAAAGTCCATATGTTTGCCCTTCTTTATGGCTGCATGATATTCCATTGTGTATATGTACCACCTTTTTATATCCAGTCCAGCTTCAACAGGCAACATGGTTGGTTCCATGTTTTTGCTATTGTGAACAGACAAAAAATGTACCTGCACACATGTTTCTTGTAGCTCTATTCACAAAAGTGTGTTTTTAAAGACAACCTATAAAGAAGGAGATGATAACTTTGAAGAAAAGATAATATTTTTAATTTTAGACATGTTATGTTTGAGGGACCTATTAAATACCTGGGTAAAGATATTTATTCACTTATTTAACATATGTTTATTGAATGTCTCTTTTATGCTAGACACTATTCTATGCATTTAAAAAAATTTAGCCTCTGATTTCCTGAACCTGTAGTGAAAAAGACATATGTATAATTATAAATAATTATATAAATAAGTGTAGTATAGTGTGTCAATAACTATTCAGAAGGATGGTGACATGAAAGGGTAGTTGAGGGGATCTGATACATGGGAAACAATTTAGTTCATGGGTCTACCACTGAGAATAGGAGCCTAAAAAGATGACAGAGGCTATTTATAAGACTTATAAGCCCATGTAACGCTATACTTTATGTGGCCTCATTCCTTGGGGAACTGAACTAGTTGGTGGTGTCACAAAACAGATTAGAATTCATTTCTTCTTTAGAGGGAATGAAAGTCCAAATCGCTTGGCTTTGGAGTGACCCTGGATGTTGACAATCAAAGTTAAGCATCCAGAACTCTATATAAAAAAAGAGGAGAAGACCATTGAAAAGATATATTCTAAATGGCTATGAATAAAACAATTTGGGAAACATAAAAATATACACTCCCTCCAGAGGGCCCACTGCCAAACACTCAGATTAAATAGATTTTAATTCTGGGTGGGGTTTCTCCCAGATGATTCTGAGGATTTGTTTTGGGTAAAAGTTGAGAGGATGAGGATGCCAAGCAGGGATGCAAGTAACAAATGCAATCTGAAAAAACTGCCAGGGTCACAAGAGAGAGAAGAGGAGATAGGAAATGCAGCATTGAAAGACACAAAATAATTGATGACGTAAAGATGGAAGTAGTGGGAGATACTGGACTCAGCCAACAGAATCAGAAGGGGATGCACCTAAGAAGAAAGGCCAAGATATTATTCAAGGGATACTCTAAACATATTTCATCAGAGAGGATGAATGGCAGACAAGGATGGGAATGCAGAGTATTAGAGTCCCTGACAGTCATCAATCGGAAAAAGTCAGCAGTTTTCAGGGCACTGGGTAATTATTTAGGGAGTCCTTCTGGAAATGTGGAGGACACAATAAATCATATCAGGTTATCCCCTTAGCAACTGTGAAGGGCTTGAAATTTTCTCAAATTTGAGATGCAGAGGAGGGAGTGTATTAATCGGAGTTCTTTTTAGAAGTAACAGAAACCAGCTCTTATAATTTTAAGTATAAAATAAATGCACTAAAAAAAATGAAGAGTAGCTCATAGAATTGCATAGAGTATGGAGAATTAGATGAGTAAAACAGTAGATATTTCCTTATGCCTACAGACGGCTGTGGGTCCCCAGAAATTATATGGAGGAGACAAACCCTAAACTTTCTAGGTAGTCTCTCCTTTCTGCAAGAGCTACTGTGAGAAGGAAGAAACAGGCCAGTTGATGAAAATATTATGGGTGGTCAGAACCAGTCCAGAGCTTAAGTGACTTGATGCTGTTCACATAGGAATTGGTCCCAGAGCTTAAACTGGGCTAGTCCTACACGTGCCACTGTGACCACCTTGTTTTCATCCCCAATGGGAGAGAGGAGCAATGGGAGGCTTAAGAATGTCATAGGACTCGATGAAGTTAGGGAAAAAGCTTGGGGTGTGAACTTGGAAAACAACAATAAAAAAGTTTGTCATAAGCAGAAACCAAGAGAGTTGATGTTGGACTAATCTAGGCCATACCTTTGTCAAGAATTTTGCAGTCATCTTTGTTCAGTTATCGTTCCACTCAGAACAGATGGCTGTTAACAACTTAAACCGCAAGACAACATATGACATATCTTAAAATATTACTTCCGTTTTCTCATTATACATTGTTTTACCATCTACATTATAATTCCCTGAAAAAAAGACCATTGAATCTTGCTAGCATATATTTCTATCCCCCAGTACCTTGCACAACACTAAATTTATAGTAGATACCCAGTAAGTTTTTATGAAATTAATGGATAGATGCTTGGATAAATGGGTAGATAATGATAGATAAATAGATTAATGAACAAAATAACAAATTTCCATAGAATCTCTGTATTTCTTTCTTTTTTTTTTTTTTGAGTTGGAGTCTCACTCTGTCACCCAGACTGGAGTGCAGTGGCCGCTCCCGGCCACCGCAGCCTCGCCTGCTGGGCTCCGGCGATCCTTCCACCTCAGCCTTCCGAGTAGCTGGAATTACAGGCGCGCGCTACCACAACCGGCTAATTTTTTGATTTATTGTAGAGATGAGGTCTCGCCAAGTTGCCCAGGCGGGTCTCGAACCCACGGGCTCAGGCAATCCACTCACCTCAGCCTCCCAAAGGCAAGGGATTACAGGCTGAGCCACCGAGCCCGGCTTGTATTTTTTTATGAGACAGTAAGGTCAGATAGAAGAACAAGTCTGAATAATTATTTTATCTAAAGTCTTCATGAATTTTTGGACCCTGTTATGAAGAGCAAAACAAAGTTCTCTAAAACATTTGAGATCCATATCCCTGAAGGTGGGTCAAAATGAAATCAGATTCGGGATTGTGGTTGTTATGAGTTGAATTGTATCCCTCCTCAAAAAAAGATATATTGAAGTTCTAATTCCCAGTACCTCAAAATGTGACCTTATCTGGAAACAGGGTCTTCAGGGAGGTAATCAATTTAAAATGGAGTCATTAGCACAGACTCTCACTCAATATCCTTATAAAAACAGGAAATTTGGACATAGTCATGTGAAGAGACACAGGGAGAAGACAGTCATGTACAAGCCAAGAAATGCCTGAGGCTACCAGTAAGTAAGAGAGAAGCATAGAACAGATCTTTCCCTAGCACCTTCAGAGACAGAATGTCCCTGCCAACAACGTGATTTTGGACTTCCAGCCTCTAAAGCTGGGAGACAGTAAGGTCTGTTATTCTAAGCCACCGAGTTTGTGGTACTTTGTTATGGCAGTCGTAGCAAACTAATACAGTGGGGAACAAGATATTTTTGATGGGGGAAGAGGAAAGTCTGAATACAAGTGTGCTTATTTTCCTTTCTATGAGAAAGACTCTTGATCATTTAGTTCCTATTCTTTTTATGGAAAACTAATAACAATACTCATAGAAGCCTTTTGACAAGGGCACAAAGCATAGAACTCACCAGTTCTAAGGAGAGGACTTTTGAGACACCAAGTACAATACAACAAGTACAATGCTCTTTCAAAGCATTTTGTTGTCAAGAGGAGAAAAAGAATGGTAAATGAAGGTCAAATAGGGTTATCCAAGGGCTTTTTTATTGTTGTTAAGATTGGAACAATAACAATAAGGTTGTATGCTGATAAGGATCTCCAGTAGCAGGAAAAATAAAATTGCATGAGTGACCTCTTTGTAGGTGAGAGGGAATAATGTCTAGTGCAGGGAGGCAGCCTAGACTGTGTGCATGTGGTAATAGCTTTCTCACTTCTTCATACTTTCTGAAACATTATTTTTAAAAACTACAAAATCCTATATTAAAATTTTACCTTGCCAGAGAGGACAATAAGTGGATAATTAATTATATTGTAAAAGAACCTTTTAAATAGTAAGCTCCCCCATAGCATTTAAAGGTCTTTTAATATAGAATTTGTACTCTATTTTTAAGGAGAAAGTCTATTGCATAACCCTGGGTACACCTGTGTACAATTATGCAAGAGAGAGGCAAAGAGACATGTGGCTACACAGTTGTGCTTCTAGTATAGTAATTGAAGGTATAATGTAGGACATACCCCTAAAAACTTAAACTTCAATAATTTGGGGAGATTGTTTTGTTTAATTTTGTCCTGGCAGAATTTTGGGGCAGAGGTTACTGACATGTTAGCCTATTTTTCACTTGAGCTGATGCTGCAGCTGTCTGAGAATATTTTGGTTTTTTCATAAATTAATAAGCTTGAATGTAATTTTTGGTCTCCTTCACTGCCTCTGTGCTTTTATATATTCCGCACAAGTGCCTCAATGTTTCATTCTATTTTAACTGTAAAATATAATAATGCATTAAAGGGAGGTGGTAAGATTTGTCATAAAGTTATAGTTTTTCCACTTTGCTTTCCAAATCCATTTATGTTAGCAGCACAAAGCATAGTTCCTTTATAATGCTTATGTTCATAGCAAAGGCATATAAATATTCCATCCACAAAACTGGTTCATAAAGAGAATGTTATAGGAAGGGATATTTTAGGTAACATCAGTACATATGTGTAAACCCCATATAACTTAAGCTATAAATCCACAGAATCTCAAATTCTTTGTGCTGAGAGGTCATACAAACTTCTTAATGAGATCAGAAGAGAGGCACCTGCTAGCAGCTCCTTCCCTGTAATTACTATATTAGGTGAATTCCTGCTTTATATTCAAGAAAATGGAGCTTAATTAAATTATAACTTGATAAGATACCAAGGGAAAAGTAAATACTAAAAATTTAACCAGTCACCTGGATATTTACTGTAAAATATGGTAGCCACAATCCACAAATGGCTACTGAGCACTTTAAATGTGGCTGCTCTTAATTGAGATGCGATTTAAGTGTAAAATCAACACCAGATTCCCAAGACAGTATAAAAAATAAAAATATCTCATTAATAACTTTTACATTGATTATAAGTTACAATAATATCTTATATGTTGAATTAAATGACATATATTATTGGAATTAATTTTATCTGTTTCTTATTACTTTTTTAATAAGGCTGCAAGAAAATTTAAAATTATACATGTGGTTCATGTTACCATGTCTGCAGGATAATGCTGCTTTTGATGTTTCCAAATGTTACATGATTTCTAATTTATAGGGAAAAAATTGCTGGTTACCTATCTGGCAAATGTAGTTTTCATGTTATTGTGATTAACATCACAGATTATGAAACCAGAAGGCCTGTATTCACATTCTGAATTTACTTCCTAATTGCAATGAATTCAACTTCTCTAAACCTCAGTTTTCTAAGTGGGAAAGTGAATGTGATAGAAGCACCTACTTCAGAAGATTTATTATAAAGAATTAATTATATAATTCACATAATGATCTTAGCAGAGTGTCAGTCTCGTGTGCCACTCAAGAGCTGACAGGCACTTTTTTTTAAAAATCAGAGCAGCATTTTTTAAGAAATTTCAATTTGATATTTTCCATTTTAACCACCAGCCCTGTCATTCGCTATTGTTTACACACAGTCTGAATTGTTCTTGTCCTGAGGACATTTGAATTTGTGACAATGTCATAGATTTGCTATTAGAATTCCAGTTTTTCTATGTGGAAATTTACAAGCTGATTTAAAAATTAACCTGGAATTGCAAGGGGCCCAGATTAGCCACAAAATAAAAAAATTCTGAAAAAGGAGAACAAAGTAAAACTCACACTTGCTCATTTTAAAACTTACTACAGAGCAGCAGTAATCAAAATTATGGTACTAGTATAAGAAGAGACTTATAGATCAGTGAAATAGAATTGAGAGTCCAGAAATAAATACTCATATATATGGTCAACTGATTTTCAATCTTTGCCAAGATCATTCAGTGAAGAAATAGCCTTTACAACAAATGGTAACAAGACAATTGAATAGCCACATGCAGGATAAAGAAGTTGTACCCCTACCTCACACCATATACAAAAATTAATTCAAAATGGGTAAAAGTTCTAAATATAAAAGTTAAAGTTATAAAATCTTAAAATTCATAAACATAGTCAAATATCTTCATTACCTTAGATTTGACAAAATACCCTTAGATATGACACCAAAAGAACAAGCAGCAAAATAAAGAAATATGTATATTGTACTCTTCAAAATTAATGACTTGTGAGCCTCAAGGCACACCATCAAGTAAGTGAAGCAACAACCCACAGAATGGGACTGTTTATCATAGATCTGATAAAGAACTTGTATCCAGAATATATAAAGAACTTTTACAAATCAATAATAAAAAGAAAAATAACCCACTTATAAAACGGGCAAAAAAAATGCAAAAGACTTTGTTCTAGAGAATATACACAAATGACCATGAGCATAGAAAATTATCTGGCTATCAACAGTCATCAGGGAAAAAGCAAATAAAAACGACAATGGCATACTACTCATGGCCCCTAGGATGGCTAGAATTTAAAAATCAGGTAACAACTGTTGGTGAGTGGGTGGAGAAGCTGGAATCTCAGATACTGACGATGAGAATGTAAAATAGCGAAGCCACTTTGAAAAAGAGTCTGGAAGTTCCTCAAAAGAGTAAACATAGAGTTACCATATGACCCAACAATTTCACTCCTAGATATATACATTCAAGAGAAATTAAAACATATGCTCGTATAGAAACTTACACATGAATGTTTATAGCAGCATTGTTTACAATAGTCAAAATGTAGAAACAACCCAAATACCCATCAACAGATAAAAGGATAAACAAAATATGGTATATACATACAGTGGAAGATTATTTGACTATGAAAAGGAATGAATTACTGATACAAGTTACAACATAGATGGACTTTAAAACATGATACTAAGTGAAAGAAGGTGGTCATAAAAGATCACATATTATATAATTCCATCTGATATGAAATGTCCAGAAGAGGGAAATCTATATACACAAAAAGTAGGTTAGCAGTTGCCTAAGGCTAGGAGATGGGTTTAGGAGTATAGGAGGTGACAGCCAAAGTGTATTGGGTTTCTTATGAGGGTAATAAAAATGTTCTAAAATTGACTGTGGTGATGGTTGTACATATCTTTGAATATACTAAAACTTGAATTGTATACTTTAAATGCATGAATTATATATGTGAACTTTATCTTAATAAGATTGCTTTTAAATGTACATTACAATTGACCTTCAAAAACACGATAATAAAAAAAATAGTTGTTCTATGTGAAAGAGTAATATTCAACCTAAATCTATATTTTAAGTCTGGGACATGAGATAGCATTGCCCATCAAAAAATGCAGCACCAGAATTTTCTGCAATTCCAAATGAAGTAACACATTAGACCTTATAACATGATTCCAATTTCTACCTTATAATTTTGGTCCCTCTTCTAGCTCTCCTTAACATCTTATGAAGATAAGCTATTAAAACTCTGCACAATGCCCTGCAAAAAGCCCTCTGTGTGCTAGAGTTCAAGGGTTCATATTTCTTAGCAAGTAGCAGGTTTATCATGTTGAATAAATAGGGGTTAATTTCCCATATTTCATCAGTGGTGCTGTGCATAGAAAATTGAAAGCTTACTCCCAGAAATATCAAATCTACAGTAAGGACTAAAAGTCTGAATGATTTTATTTTAATGCTTACTAGCACTGTTAGAATTACTCACTTTAAAATAATGAAAAAAAAGTTTCTGGAGTGAAAAAATGATAAACATAGCCAATACTCAAAGAAACAATGAATGATCCTCCTTGAAATAGGAACATCGAGGTTGCCACAAAGATGAGCTTCCGAGATACACTTATTGTGTAAAATGTGCAAAGATCGTATTTTTGTTTTGTTTCATATGAATATTTAATTGGAACAAATAGTACAATTGATCAGTTTGTTAACCAGAAACTTAGCTTAAGAAGTTGGTGCCAGCTGGGCTCGGTGGCTCAGCCTGTAATCACTCGCCTTTGGGAGGCTGAGGTGAGAGGATTGCCTGAGCCCCGCCGGTTCAAGACCCGCCTGAGCAACTTGGCCAGACCTCATCTCTACAATAAATCAAAAATTAGCCAGGCGTGGTAGCGTGTGCCTGTAGTTCCAGCTACTTGGAAGGCTGAGGCGGAAGGATCGCCAGAGCCCAGCAGGTTGAGGCTGCGGTGGCCGGGAGCGGCCACTGCACTCCAGTCTGGGCGACAGAGTGAGACTCCAACTCAGAAGAAAAAAAAAAAAAAAAGGAAGGCGGAGCCAATATGACCTTACTTTGAGGACCTCTTTTGGTCTCCTGTGCAGATGCCGTTGCCAATCAAATGCAGCACCGGAATTTTCTTCTGCAATTCCAAATGGGGACGCACAGTAGACCTTAAAGACTCAGTGTTCTTCTTGGTGTCGTCCATGCCTAAGCTTACTGCTATGTAGTTCCAAGATCTAGGTCACCATTAGGTTTCAACTTTACTGATGGCTTAAGCTCAACTCCAAAGATAAATCTAGAAGGGGTGGCATGCAAACTTCTCTCGGTATAGGAAGAGAAAGGGAAACATTCCTTCTTTTCTTCACATCACTGTATGAGGAGAAAAAGTATCCAACATACTCAGCATGAGACATTTGTAAATATGACTTTGAAAAAAATGTACTCTCAAAATATATGCTTTCCCAGGCTGATTTATCTATGTTGAATCAGAGTTGGGGCTTGAGAAGGGGTGATTATGGTGTTCTTTGGTCACAGATTGACAATTGAATCTGCTCTGCAGAAAAATTGATTAACTTTCATTGATTTTACCTTCCACACAGCAAAGCATATAAGCTAAAATCTTGACACTTTAACTTAGTAGCTGTTTGGGCTTAAGCCAGTGACTCAACCTCTCTGATTCTCAGTTTACTCCTCTGTAAGATGGGAATGATAGTTGTATAAACATCTTTGAGATGTTATGGGGACTAAATATATTAGTTCATGTAAAATAATATATCTGAGTTAGTTCACGCAAATCCTGCCCTCACCCAACTTAAATTCAAATAAGGAAGAAATGAAGCTAGACAATCTATAGACTTTAACTGCAATTCATTTAAACTTTTTTTCTAGAAGATAAAACATCATACTCATAAAAGAAAAAAGAATGTAATTCAATTATATGAAAATAAAAATGTTGTGCATGGCAAAAACTGCAAGTAAAGCCAAGAAAAGAAAAAAAAACTAATGACAGGAGAAAATAGTTTTAACACCTATCTTTCTAAACCATAATGAGCTTATATAAATATAAATACCAACAGCACAATAGGAAAAAATGGGCAACTTAGAGGAGCAGAGAGTTTACCAAAAAAGAAATATAAATGTCTCTTAAGCACATAGAACTATTCTCAAACCTATTCCTAACCAGGAAAATGCACATTTAAACTGCACAGATACAAATTATCATTTACTCAGAGGGTGATGAGGTTGTGAGCAACACTTTCCTATACTGCTGGTGAGGACCTAACTTAGTACAACATTGATGGAGGGAAGTTTGGTAATATCCAAAAACATACATAAATGCATATACCATGTGACCAAGCGATTTTATTTTGTGTAATGTATACTACAAATACACTTGGCATGTCTGGAATGATCAACATGAAAAGTCATTTACTTTAGCATTTTTTGCAATAACAAAACATTGGAGGGAAAATTAAATACGGTACGGTTAATACATTTTAAAATTCTGTACACCAGAATGCTATGCAAGTATAAAAAGTGAGACTCTTTACATACTAACATGGGAATGATCTACAAAATCAAAAAATAATTTGAGCAATAACAGCAACAATTGCTAGGAACATTAGGTGGCTTTAATGTGACAGAGACAGTGCTAACTGCTTAATAGGCATATTAAATTGTCTCATTCACAATAACATGATCAGGTATATATTACTACATTTTTCACTTTACAGATGAAGAAACTAAGGTGCGGAGAGGTTAACTAACTTGCCTGAACTACAAAGCTAATATATGATTTAGCCAAATTTTGAACTCAGACAGTCCAGCTTCAATCTCTGCTAAAAAACAAAAACAAAACAAGTATACTATATCCATAGGACTTTCTCAACTACAGAAATGCAGTGCAGAATAACATAATTTTCTGCCATTAATATATATTTTTAATATGTGGAAATCATACCATATACACACACACATATAAACGTATATTATATACATGTCAAGAATATATATATATACAAATACTCTCCCTAGAAGGATAGATGAGAAACTGATATAATTGACTACTTTGGAAAGAAAATCAGGAATCTAGAGGACAGGAGTGGGAGGGAGATTTTTCACTGTGTAACCTTTTATAGCATTTGAATTTTGGAACATCTCGAGAAAATAATACTAGTTAAAACAAATAGTTTTTTTTAACTTAACTCTGATATGGTAAAACTTACATCTCAGAGATATCATGCTTTTAGCCTATGTTTAACCTTAATTTATCTTAATAGACAGCTATAGACTTGACCATTACTTGACTCTTTAGTAAGAAACCTGTACTACACACTAAGCAGGAAAAGTCCATAATGGGCCAGGGATGAGAACACTGTCTTCCAGTGATGTAGAAAAGAGTGTCCAGGATTGGGGAAACAGCACTGTCAGAAAGCATTCCTACCTGAGACAAAATCACAACCAGTATCTCCTAACTCAGCAAATCGCAGAAGAATTTGAGACAGGTCTGTATCCAGTGAGGGCTCCCAGTTCAGAGCCCTTAAGACAGTGTGCCTTCAAGCCTAACATTCCTTCTAATCCATAAAACATATACGCATGCACGTGTACACCCCCACACACACACACCAGTTATAAATGACCACTTCTCTCTAACTCCTTCCTAGAATCCATCACCCAGAAGTACATGACCACATAAAGTAAATGAGCTCAATTCATTATATAGAAGGAAAGCAAAGGCATCTCAGATCCATTCATAGGATAAAACCATTTTGAGCTCAAGATTTTACTATTTTAACTCAAACATTGGATGAAATCATTAAAACAGAATTCAATTAGCCAAAGATTTTCAAATAGTAGATACTTTCTTTACTGTGCATTTATTTATTTATTTATTTTCTTTTTAAAAATTTTTTGTTTGAAAGATGTGGGGTACAATTCATAGTTAGGTATACAAATGTTTATTATGCAGGTACCCTTGTTGATGAGGTGTGCCCCCCTGACCTTGGCAGTTTCCCACTACCCCCAATCTCTTTCTTATAGTGTTATGTTAATTGTTCAAGATTGCAGGATTTCTTAAAAATTTTATTTATTTATTTTAATCAATATTTTTTATTATGGTATTGTGGGGTACAGTTAAGGGTTAGGTATACAAATATGCTTCGTTCAGGCACTTTTGTTGATAAGAGGTGTCTCCCCATCCCCAGACAGATGTTTACTACCATTAATCCCATCACCCTTCCCCTCCCACCCTCCCCATAGTTTCCCACAACCATTAGTCATTTTCTTATGGTAATACATTGGATGATCAGGGTCCACTGTATGAGTGAGAACATGTGATACTCAGATCTTTGTTTTTTGTGAGAGGTCACTCACTATTATAGACTCTAGTTCCATCCAGGTTGCTGCGAAATTCATGATTTTGTTCTTTTTTTATGGCTGTATAGTATTCCATCGTGCATTTGTACCACATTTTTTTAATCCAGTCCTCTTTTGATGGACAGCATAGTTGGTTCCAGGTTCTTGCTATTGTGAACAATGCTATGATAAACATATGTGTGTAGGTATCTTTTTTATAGAGTGATTTGAATTCTTTAGGGTATATTCCCAGTAGTGGGATTGCGGGATCATATGGGAGGTCAATATTTAGAGCTTTTAGGAATCGCCATACTGTTTTCCACAGAGTTTGCACTAGTTTGCACTCCCACCAACAGTGTAGAAGTGTTCCCTTTTCACCACACCCTCTCCAGCAACTGTTATCTTTTGAGTTATTGATAATTTCCATTCTGACTGGCGTTAGGTGATATCTCAGTGTGGTTTTGATTTGCATCTCCCTGATTAGTGAGGTTGAACATTTCTTCATGTGTCTGTTGGCTGCTCGGATGTCTTCCTTTGAGAAGTGTCTGTTCATATCTTTTGTCCATTTTATAATGGGGTTGTTTGTTTTATTCTTTTCAGCACATTTGAGTTCCTTATGGATCCATGATGTTAAGCCTTTGTCAGACCTGGAGTTGGCAAATACTTTTTCCCAGTCTGTAGGACGTCTCCCTGCTCTCTTGATGGTCTCTTTGACTTTGCAGAAGCTTGTCAGTTTAATGAGGTCCCTCTTGTCTATCTTATCTCTTATGGCCTGTGGGTTTCGGGTTTTGTTCAGGAATTGGATGCCAGTTCTAATTTCCTTGAGGGTATGTCCTTCGTTTTCTAAGATTCTTATGGTTTGAGGTTTTACATTTAGGTCTCTGATCCATTTAGAGTTAACTTTTGTGTATGGGGGTAGATAGGGGTCCTGGTTCAATCTTCTGCATGTGGTCAGCCAGTTTTCCCAGCACCATTTACTGAATAGGTTCTCCTCTCCCCAGTGGTAGGTGTTGGAGGCTTTGTTGAAGATGAGTTGGTTGAGATATTGAGGTTTTGCTTCTGGAATCTCAATTCCATTCCATTAGTCTATATGCCTGTTCCTGCACCAATACCAAGCTGTTTTGATTATTGTAGATTTATAGTAAAGTTTGAAGTCTGGTAATGTGATACCACCTGCTTTGTTTTTTTG
>NW_007077038.1:0-1246 GCF_000164805.1 Carlito syrichta | reverse complement strand
GGTTTCTCATAGATGGCTTTACTATTTGAGATATGTTCCTGTATGCTAGATGTCAAGGATTTTATCAAGAAGTGGTGCTGGATTTTTCAAAAGCTTTTTCTGCATTAATGATATAATCATGTGGTTTTTGTTTTGACATCTGTTGATGTATTTAATTACTTTTATGGTTTTACGAATGTTGAACCATCCTTGCATCCCAGGGATGAAGTCTACTTGATCATGATGGATGATTTTTGAGATGTGTTGTTGAATCTGGTTTGCTAGGATATTGTTGAGAATTTTAGCATCTATGTTCATCAAAGATATTGGCCTATAGTTCTCTTTCTTTGTTGGGTCTTTACCTGGATTGGTTATCAATGTGATGTTAGCTTCATAAAATGATTTAGGGAGAGTTCCATCTTTCTCAATTGCCTGGAATACCTTCAGTAGGATTGGTAAAAGCTCCTCCTTAAATGTCTTGTAGAATTCTGCTGGAAAGCCATCTGGTCCAGGGCTTTTTTTTTTTTGTAGGTAGTTTTCTTATTACATAGTCAATTTCCTTGATTTTTATTGGTCTATTTAGGGTCTCAATTTCTTCTTGTTTCAACCTAGGCAGGTTGTGTGATGACAGAAAGTCCTCCATTTCCGAAAGGTTTTCAAGATTGTTTCCATATAAGTGTACATAGTAGTCTCCAATGATCTTTTGTATTTCTTCAGGATCAGCTGTGACTTCTTCTTTTGTGTTTCTGATTGTGTTCACTTGGGCTTTTTCTCTCTTTTTCTTGGTCACTCTAGCTAGCAGACCACTGATCTTGTTTATCCTTTCGAAGAACCAGCTTTTGTTTCACTGATTTTTTTGTATTATCTTTTTGTCTTCTATGTCCTGGATTTGGACTTTTATTTTGGTGATCTGGATTCTTCTGCTGAAATTAGAGTTTTTGTGATCTTGCTTTTCCAGCTTCCTTAGGTGGCTTCTTAGGCTGTTAATTTGTGATCCTTCCATTTTCTTCATGTGCATTTGTAGGGATATAAATTCCCCTCTTACTACAGCTTTCATGGTGTCCCAGAGATTTGGGTAAATGTTTCTTCATTTTCATTTGTTTCCAGGTATCTTTTTATCTCTGTTTTGATTTCATCACTGACCCAGGAGTTGTTTAGCATCATGCTGCTTAGTGTCCATGTCTTTGTGGGTTTTGGATGTACCTTGTTGGTGTTAATGTTTATTTTTATTCCACTGTGGTCTGAGAAGGTGCATGGTAAAATGTCA
>NW_007077037.1:0-703 GCF_000164805.1 Carlito syrichta | reverse complement strand
GGTGTGGGCTGAGTCGCTCAGCTGGAAAAGACCCCACCCCAAGACACCCCACCCCCGCCCCTTCTCACAGGGGCAGTTCAGGCAGCCCAGCCACTTCTCAGGAGGCTGACTCTACCTGGAGCCAACTGCACCCAGCCACAGCCCGGTTCTCCCTGTGCCAGAGAGGAGCCAAGGAGCCATTCACAGCCAGACCCAGGGACCCAGCGCAGCTGAAACTGAGCCTCCTTCCAAAGCCGCCCACCCCCACCCCACGTCAGTGCCCTGGATCAGAAGAGCCGGCTGCCTTGGGACCCATAGCACCAGGGCTCCAGGAACCGAGGCAGGTATCCTGTGCAGCTGGCGAGACCATGCGAAGCTTGGAGGAAGAGGTGACTGGGACTCGCCTGTGGGAAAGCTCGGACAGTCGGCAAGCTGGGAATGACAAGTTTGGGATCCCAGGATGTAGCCGGATCTTCAGAGCACTCGGGTGTGGGCGGCAGAGGAGGTGCATCCATGATCTGCCAGTCTTTGAGCCAAGTTGATTTTTAAACTGGTTTTAAGACTTTATGGAAAATTTGTTATGATTTGGCTGTTCTCTAAATGGGAGGAACTTGTTATGACTGAAAAAGACAGTTTCTTTATTCTCTCCCCAAGCTCTAGGTTAGTCTCTTACCCTCCCACCTCCTATCCCTGGGGCACATTTACATAAGGGCAAGATCAAACA
>NW_007077036.1:0-678 GCF_000164805.1 Carlito syrichta | reverse complement strand
CACAGACGTGCGTCACCGAGCCCGGCAGATGTTTTGATTCCGTGTAGAGTTGCTCAGGCTGGTCTCAAAACCCTGGACGCGGGCGTTCCCCTCACCCCCACCTCCCACTCTAGTGCCTGAGGTGGCAGGCGTTCCCTGTGCCTTTTTTTTTCCAGTTTCCGAGTATTCTCTGCCACTCCCACCTCCCCTCGCTCCCTTGTTGCCTAGGAAACCACCCCTGCCCTGGAGGGGTCCTATTGTTCAGATATCGAGTCTCTTCACCCTTTCTTTGTCATTGTAATCAGCGTTGGCTCTTCTGCCTGGGGCTTTTTTGGGGGGTTGGTGGGGTGGGGTCTCCCTCTGTTGGCCCAGGCTGAAGTACGGTGACGTGGTCGTGGCTCGACACAGCCTATACCTCCTGGGCTCTGGTGATCCTTCCGCCTCGGTCTCCTGAGGAGTTGGAACGACAGGCGTGGGCCGTCATGCCTGACTCCTGTTTCTCGATGGCGGGGGGCTAGAGACGAGCTCTGGCTGCGTCGCCCGGGCTGCCCTCTTAACTCCTGGGCTCCAGCGATCCTTCTGCCCTCAGCGGCAAAAGTGCTGGGCTGGTGGGCGTGAGCCACCCACGCACCCAGCCCTGAATGTACTTACTTCAAAATGTTTCATGTACACGCTTTCATGATCCTCCCCTTTTACAAA
>NW_007077035.1:0-312 GCF_000164805.1 Carlito syrichta | reverse complement strand
ACTGGAATGGATTGAAAAACGCATGTAATTGAGAGTAACTAAATGGAATTGAATGCAATGGAATGGAGTGGAATGAAATGGATTGGAATGTAGTGTAACAGAAAGGAAGGGAGATTAATGGAATGGAATGGAATGGAATGGAAAGTAACTGAATGGAATGGAAAGGAAAGGAATGGAGGGTAACCGAATGGAATGGAAAGGAATGGAATGAAATGGAATGGAATGGAGAGTAACGAAATGGAATAGAATGGAACGGTATGGAATGGAATGGTGAGTACCGGAATGGAATGGAATGGAATGGAATGGAATGGA
>NW_007077034.1:0-300 GCF_000164805.1 Carlito syrichta | reverse complement strand
CCTCCTGGGCAACTTGGAGAGACCTCATCTCTACAATAAATCAAAAAATTTTGCCGGGCGTGGTAGTGCACACCTGTAGTTCCAGCTACTTTGGAGGCTGAGGTGGAAGGATCGCTGGAGCCAGGAGCGGCCACTGCAGTCTGGTCTGGGCGACAGAGTGAGACTCCAACTCAAAAAAAAAAAGAAAGAAAACATCCATACATTCTACTGCAGGACATACAGCAGCCTATCTCATCCCCCTTGGCAAATCTCCTTCAGATGTAAGACCAGGACAGCCCAACCATTCATGGTTTAGCATAA
>NW_007077033.1:0-671 GCF_000164805.1 Carlito syrichta | reverse complement strand
GGGTACAATTTAGAGTTAGATATACAAACATTATTTATGCAGGGTCATTGGTTGATGAGTTTTTGACCCTCCCTTCCTTAGTAGTATCCCTCCACTGCCAATCTCACCCCTTCGCCTAAACAGTTTTCCACTACAGCCAATCACTTGCTTACAGCACTATGAGTGATCAAGTTCAGTTCATAAGTGAGAACATATGGACCTCTGTTCTTTGTTTCTGTGATAAATCACAGAAAAAGACCTACCACATATCCGTCAAATGTTCTGCAAAATACTTCTATCTGTCCATTTTTATGGCTACATAATATTCTACTAAGTATATACCACATTTACTTTATCCTTTCCAGCTTTGATGGGCAACGTAGTTCGTACCATGTTTTACTGCAATTGAGATTACAGCTTCAAAAACATACCCGTGCAGGTATCTTTTTGGAAAAATGATTTGAGTTCCTCCAGGTATATTCTCGACAGGGGATTACTGAGTCACATGGTAGGTCAATATCTTGTCCCTTTGCAAACCACCAAACTGTTTTTCAAAGATGTTGCTCTACTTTTCAGTCCACATGCAGTGTAGAAGCATTTATTTCTTCCCAAATAATTTCCTGCATCTGTTATTTTTTGTTTTATTAATGATGGCCAGTTTTACTGGGGGTATGTGGTATTTCAAAGTGGCT
>NW_007077032.1:0-466 GCF_000164805.1 Carlito syrichta | reverse complement strand
CGATGTTTGTGTTTCCATATGAATTCCTGTGTTGTTTTTTCTAGGTCTGAGAAGAATGTTGTTGGTAATTTAATGGGTATTGCATTGAATTTGTAGATTGCCTTAAGTAAGATGGACATCTTCATAATATTGATTCTTCTGATCCATGAGCAAGGGATATTTTCCACTTGTTCATGTCAGCTTTGATTTCTTTGAGCAGTGTTTTGTAATTTTCATTGTAAAGGTCTTTCACATCTCTGGTTAGAAAGATGCCAAGGTATTTCATTTTTTTGTGGCTATTGTGAATGGAATTGTGTTTTTTATTTTATTTTTATTTTTATTTTTATTTTTTTATAATTAATCAGTATTTTTATTATAGTTTTGTGGTGTACAGTTAAGGGTTAGGTGTACAATTACGTTTCATTCAGACACCCTGTTGATAAGAGGTGTTTTCCCAGCCCCAGACAGATATTTGCTACTGTTAATC
>NW_007077031.1:0-902 GCF_000164805.1 Carlito syrichta | reverse complement strand
GCAAAACTAACAGTGGTCTTAGTCTCCCCCGGAAAGCGATGTCGGTCACTGGCCAGAACAAGTCACCCGAGCATGTCTGACTTCCAGAGGGAAGGAGTGGTGGTGGGACACGAGGGGAGGATGCTGAAAATCTTAATGAACAGCAATACAGGATACCACAAAGGCCTCCGGTTCTTTCAGAATTCTTTCTCCTGTCTGTGAGACTAATCTTTCTACCAGGAAGTTCCACAGTGCCCCCAACTTTTGAACCTCTCTCTCCCCATGGCTTACCTTTTCCCTCGTGAGTTAGTCCCTTCCGATATTCAATCGGTTAACGTTTATTAGAACAGCCACCATGAAAACCCCATTTTCCAGTACTGTGAGTTTATTTTTCAATCCTACCCTCCAGAATCCACAGATAAATCACTTTTCTCATGAAGGCTTTCTTGATGACTGCAGCCCATACCAAGTGCTTCGAATTCCTTTACTGTCACAGATACAAAGTCATCACAAAAGCTGTTCTACAACATTTTCTAATGTGTTTTCTGGCTGAATGTTTGTTTCTTCGACAAGCGGACAGACTCAGAGTAAGAGCAGCATTTTCTGTGCCTCCCATGATCCTCACCCTGAAGACCGTGTGAAAGACCAGGCAGAGAAACATTTAATCCTTTTAAAATGTAAATGTCTAAAGGAGAAGGAACCGACTCAAGCTTCGGGAAGTAGCTGTGAGGACAGGGCGGCAGAAAATGACAGAAAATCTGAATATGGAACCGATGCAGCAGCTCGGTTTCTTGCCTTGAAGTGACAACAACCAGAGAGGGAGGCGGGTGCGGACGGAGGAGCTGGGCGCTCAGAACAGACACTGGCACTAGTGGAGGAGGGTGATCTGAGCATTGGGGTGTTGTGGAACACAGGGCCAGAGG
>NW_007077030.1:0-492 GCF_000164805.1 Carlito syrichta | reverse complement strand
AATTAATTCAGCTGACTAGTAAGCAGGCCAGCTATTTATGTCAGCTAATTAAATCAGTTGGCTAGGCAGTTGGCTAGCTAAGAGGCGAGCTAGTTATTTCAGTTGGCTATCCAGGTTGCAAGGTAATTAAGTAAGCTAGTTAATTGCTAGCCAGCTGATTTAACTAGGCAACCAGCTAGCTAGCTATGTAGGGATCTCGTTAAGTCAGCTGGCTAGCAAGCTGGCTAACTAGTTAAGTCAGCTAGTTGAGTCAGCTGGTTAGCCTGTTTTCAAGCAGGTTAAGTCAACTCGTTAATACAGCTGGCTTCCCAGCTGGCTAGCTAGGTAGCAAGTTAGTTAAGTCAGCTGGATATCCAGCTGGCTAGAAAGTTAAGTCAGCTAGTTAATTCAGCTTGCTTCCAAGCTAGCTAGTTAAGTCAGCTGGCTAGCCAGCTGGCTAGCTGCTTAAATCAGCTAGTTAATTCAGCTGGACAGCCAGTATTCTAGCTACTT
>NW_007077029.1:0-611 GCF_000164805.1 Carlito syrichta | reverse complement strand
TATCTTTTCCCTTTCTTAAAACTTTTGTACATATTCTTGGGACACGCTGTGTTTTCTGCTGGTGAATTTTAATTTAAACGTACAGATATGCAACCCCTACTCAAAAGGTTCCCCTGCCTATTTGAAGGAAATATAAAATGATATTTCCCTCTATTTTAAACCAATTTCTATTTTTTCAAAGCGTATTTCCTCTGAATCCCCGAGGATTTTCTCTACCTAAGACATAATGGTGTACTATGCAACAATGTCTCGGATTAATGTGATACTTTTTACCGACAAGCCTTGAATATCATGCACACACACAAAAAGAGACCACTGGGAGCCATATGTTTAGAAACCAAAATAACATGGAGATTTAGAAAGAAGAATTTGGGCTCCTCATTCATATAAAAATTTAGATAATCGAAAATTCTAGAAAACTGACTTTGATGTTAGTGAAGCGATGTTCAAATCCTGAGAGACAAACGGCTCAACGGCTGGAAAATAAAATGAAAAACATGCAGAAGTGTCTAAACCAGAGAAAGTGATGAAATATTATTAGGTTGTGCTATGACCAAGCTCCAACAAGTCTCTGTGACCATAGTAATGAAAGACTACATCGTGGGGAACCC
>NW_007077028.1:0-664 GCF_000164805.1 Carlito syrichta | reverse complement strand
TGCGATAAAAGAAGTAAAACAAGCTACTTTTTTCGAAATACAGGCAAATAGGCTAAAATGAGGTTAAAATATTATACCTTGATACTTAAGTTAATATTTACCTTCAGCTAAATGCCAGAAATTTCGTTTTTTTAGTCAGATAGTAAGCATAAAAAGAACAATTTTATTATGATTTTGGTATGCTTCCTCCATTAAACACTTAAGGTTGTATGATTGCCAACTTAGAGAATATAATGAAGAAACTTATACCCCTTTACTAATGAATATAGAAAAGGCCAAAATCACCTCAATTGCTTTTTCTAACAATAGGCACAAAAGCAGTGTTCTGTTTAACTTGGTTGTCGCTAAGACTTTGTCATGCCTGTGTACATCAGTGATATTGGTCTGTGGTATTCTTTGCTTTTACTTTGCGTGTGTCTGTCTTGTTTTCCTATCAGAGTCGTTCTGGGCTCATATAGTCAGTTGGGAATTATTTCTGCCTCTTCGATTTTGGTGAAGAGTTTAAATGAAACTTATATTTGCTTTTCACCTGCTTGGACAAATTCAGCTGTGAAGCCATCAGGCTCTAGGCTCTTTTTTCCTCCCTCTCTCTTTTCTTCCTCTTTCTTTCTGCTTTGTTTTGTTTTGTTTTGTTTTTTGAGTTGGGCTCCCCCTCTGTTGCAGG
>NW_007077027.1:0-784 GCF_000164805.1 Carlito syrichta | reverse complement strand
TCGTGTTGTGTTCACTGGTAGACTCTTGATGTCTGTAATGAATGAAAAATTGGAACCAAGCTGACCCCCTATGGACCTAGAAGTGGCCTGCTCAGCTTGACTGGGGCTAAAGGAACAGGTGACAGGCAGCCTCATGAACTTGAGCAGCCATTGTGGTCAAGCACAGTAGTGACAATGGCCAGGTCAGTTGCACAATATAAAACATTTGTACAAAAGCCCCATACCAGTAAGATTAAACCAGATAGTTATGGAAGTGGGAAAAGTTTTCTGAGTTTGAGATTGTTTTGTTTTGTTTACATTAGTGACTTGTTCTGACCTGTGCAAGTCTTCTGCAAGATACTTGTGTCAATCCAATCCAGTGTCTGGGAGAGAGGTATGGGGCTTATGGACCTTCTCAGCTCATGTCATTATGACTGGTGGTGAGTAGGATGGTGATACTCTTTCACCAAACAGTGAATACTAAAACATTACAGAACTGGATCAACCAACTTATGAGACTTGAAGTAAGGAATTAGAATTCTCACTTGCTTCCCAATGTCTCTGTCAGAAATCTCAAATGCTTCTCTCTTGTTTTCCTGCTCTTGATACTGAAGCCCTGACATTTAGAAAGGAGAAAGAAGATAAAGAGATGTTTTTTTCCCCAAATAAGTGTGTTTGGTTGTTTCTTTTTATAGTAGCACCCTGATATACTAGACTAGAGCTCATTAAGGGCAGAGCTTGTATTTTGTTCACAATTATATTTTTAGTGCCTAGACTATTACCAGCTACATATGAGAATGATTGA
>NW_007077026.1:0-950 GCF_000164805.1 Carlito syrichta | reverse complement strand
GAGCAAATGCCTCACACAACTCAGAACAATACCTGGTCCATGGCAAGTGCTCAAGAAAGTTACAAGCTTTTATTATTATAAATACCCCATGGGTACCTGCATGTTCTGAAGTCTGAGGGGTGTCTCTGTAAATGTATTGGTATCAACTAAAAAAAAGACTTTCATAGGAGAGACAACAGTTGGACCTATTCAAATTAGATATATAGTGAGCACAGGGATTCTTTTGGAAATGTGGGTGACAGGAAGAAGTCCAAATTCAGCAGGTGCAAAAAATGTATACTGATAACAAAAGATAAATACAAATCACATTTGACTTCTGCAATTACTAGAGATGCTCAGCGTAGTTACCACAGTGTCCAGACACTTCTGAAAAGTACTTTGAAAAGTAATACATAGATAAAATCTCTGAAAATGTGTATACAGGGCAATAACCTTGTGTCCCCTCCGGCTATGGGAGATTTTCTGTCCTCTCAATAAATCCTGTTTTTTTAAAGAAAGAAAATGTGTATACATTTTTCTTAACACCTTTGGTAGATTAAGATGAAACATCTCAGCAAAATGAAAAGGCACAGACTCTCCATACCTGCAGGCCTCAGCACAGCATCGCTCACTGCCTGTGAGTTCTTGTGGATGGGCTGGGCATGCTCAAGGCTTGTAATTCATTCTGCAGGATTTCTACCCCAAGTACACAGGGCCCCTCCTTTCACCAAACAGAGACTTAAGCAGATGAAGACAGTGAAGTACCAGTAGAGCATTTTCTAGCACCTCTCTTGTGCTGGGTTCTCTTGCCTTCTTCTCAGAGATGGAATTCTGAGACTCCCCTCAGCACGAGAAATGGGACCTCCAAATGCCCCCTGAGCTATGCCTCCTGTGGACTTCTAGCTGTGGCACCCTGTGATATGACATCTCAGGTCACTCACAGTCTCTGAAATGCTCAGTTATGTTCATCA
>NW_007077025.1:0-316 GCF_000164805.1 Carlito syrichta | reverse complement strand
GGCAAAGTCTCAGGATACAAAATAAATGTGCAAAAGACAATTGCATTTCTTTACACCAATAATAAACAAACGGAAACCCAAATAAAAACCACAATTCCATTCACAATAGCCACAAAAAAAATGAAATACCTTGGTATCTTCCTAACTAGAGGTGTGAAAGACTTTTACAATGAAAACTACAAAACACTGCTCAAAGAAATCAAAGATGACACAAACAAGTAGAAAAATATCCCATGATCATGGATTGGAAGAATCAACATTGTGAAGATGTCCATCTTACCTAAGGCAATCTACAAAATCAATGCAATACCCATCA
>NW_007077024.1:0-383 GCF_000164805.1 Carlito syrichta | reverse complement strand
TTAAGGAGGAGCGGATACCAATCCTACTGAAGGTATTCCAGGTGATTGAAAAAGATGGAATGCTCCCCAAATCATTTTATGAAGCCAACATCACATTGCTACCCAAGCCAGGTAAAGATCCAACAAAGAAAGAGAAGTACAGGCCAATATATTTGATGAACATAGATGCTAAAATTCTCAACAAGATCCTAGCAAACCGGATTCAGCAATACATCTCAAAAATCATCCATCATGACCAAGTAGGCTTCATTCCTGGCATGCAAGGCTGGTTCAATATTCGTAAAACCATAAATGTAATTAAATACATCAACAGATGTCAAAACAAAAACCACATGATCATATCACTAGATGCAGAAAAAGCTTTTGATAAAATCCAGCACCCG
>NW_007077023.1:0-784 GCF_000164805.1 Carlito syrichta | reverse complement strand
CTTCTGACTCCCAATCCCTGAACGTTGCAAATGTGATAAATCAGCCTCGTGCGAGGCCCTTGCTCGTGCCTGACATCTGGACACTAGGCCTCACCAGAAGCCTCTCCGTTCTCCACCTCTAGATAGCACCTCTGGCCTTCCTGATTTCTGGTCAGTGGGTCAAGGGTCAAGGATATTAAGTTGCATCTGTTTTAGAACCTCCTAACCGTGCCCATGCTACTGTGTTGTTCCGGGTACTTCCTATTTCACAGTATTTCCTTTGGGGATGGGCCTTCGCGGCTGGCACTCTCCTGTGGGAGGGACCAGTGGACGCTGTGTCCGATGCTTGGCCCGAGTCCAAGCAGCATAAAGCAGCAGGCAAAACTCTTTCCATTGAGCTGTGTTTCCATGGTTGGTGGTCCACCCATGACTGCAGAGGCTGTCTTTCCAAGGGGCTATGCGATTGTTGATGCCATCGGCCCCCCTGCTTTTGAGGCCGAACAAGGACAGGACTCTGCTGCGCTCGTGTATTTAACCACCAGATTTTGCAGCGACGGTCCATCTAGAGTCACTCTACAGAACACAACCTTGAAAAACTTACTAAATAGGCAATGTTTTACCATTAATCTCGCTTTGGACAATAGATGCCAGTCCGCTGTTCATCCACATACGAACAAGACACAGAGAGTGGCCGATTGCAACCCTTGCTTCATGATAATAATAAAAACCCCAGTCAGACACAGAAGCTCATGACTGTGATCCCAGCATTTTGGGATGCAGTGGCAGAGGATACGTTGAGCCTGGA
>NW_007077022.1:0-651 GCF_000164805.1 Carlito syrichta | reverse complement strand
CACCTATGTCATAGCTTTTAAAATTGTGCTCTTCAAACATGTGTAGTTGTCAATTAATCCTCAGTAAATATATATTATATATATAATATATATATTATATATATAATATATATAAGAAAATATATATATTATACATACATATATATTTGCATTCAACTTTGCAGTTTTCTTGCATGGTTATATCATGTAGTGGTGAAGTCTTGGCTTTCAGTGCATTCAACACCCATATAGTGAACCAAATAGGTAACTTTTCAACTCCCATCCCCCTCCCACTATCTCTCCTTTGGGGGTTCTTAGTGTCTAGTATTCCTCTTTGTATGTCCATTTACACCCATTGATTAGTTCCCACTTATGAGTGAAAACATGCAGCATTTGATTTTCTGTTTCTGAATTATTTCACTTAGGACAAAGGTCTCCAACTTCATTCATTCTGCTGAAAAATTATTACTTTATTACTTTCTTTATTATGGTTGCATAATATTACATGGTGCATATGTACCACATTTTATTTGTCCAATTATCCACTGGACATTTAGCTTGTTTTCATGACTGCTGTTGTGAATAGTGCTGCAATAAACATACAAGTGCAAGTATCTTTTTGGTATAATAATTTAATTTTCTTTAGGTACATACAAGTAGTGAGACTGCTGA
>NW_007077021.1:0-973 GCF_000164805.1 Carlito syrichta | reverse complement strand
ATCCGTGGACTCAGGCAATCTACTCACCTCTGCCTCCCAAAGGCGCGGGATTACAGGTGGGACCACCGAGTCCACCTTCTTAGTTGTTTTTTCATTAACTACTGAGTTAAATAAAATCTCTTATATGTGTTCATTTTATATTTGTATGAAAGTCTAGTTTTGTTTTTGTTGTTTTTTGCTTTTTTTTGAGTTGTTGTCTCTCTCTGTTGCTCAGACTGGTGTGCAGTGGCAAACTCATGGCCACTCCAGCATTGACCTCTGGGTTCTGGTGATCCTTCTGCCTCAGTCTTCCATGTAACTGGAACTACAGGCACATGCTACCATGCCCGGCTATTTTTTTTCTTATTTATTGTAGAGACAAGGTCATGCCAAGTAGGCTGGACTGGTCTTGAAGCCGTGGGCTCAGGCAATTCATTCACCCCAGCCTGGGATTGCAGGCTGAGCCACCAAGCCCATCCTGAAAGTCTAGTTTTAGCTATTTTTGAAAATATAAGATTCCTTTAGTCCTAATAGATGCAAGACACATTGTGCAAATATTAAACTTTTTTTCTATGTGGTATAGGATAGTTGAAGAGGAAAATGTGGTAGTATCACTGTGGTACATGCAAAACATTAAGAGTTTCTGAGGAACATAGACCAGGATACTTCATAGGAGGACCAACATCTGTGTTAACTCTAAAGAGAATTGAAATCAAATAACATTCTGAGTGAAGGAAACCAAGAACACAAGCTGACAAGGTTTGTGTTCTTTGACTTATGTTCAAGGAACTAAGCCACATTTCCCTTGTCTTCCCTGATGTTTTAGTTGCATTTCTGTGGATAGCCAAGGGGTGCCAAGTCTGGCCAGGAACCTGCTCATCCTAAGTGATTGCCTTGCTTAGCATAGATGTTAAGATATGCATAGTTTAGTCATTGATACTTACTCTGCTTGTGTGATTTAACTCAGATATTAACATATCCTGCCTGTATGGTT
>NW_007077020.1:0-603 GCF_000164805.1 Carlito syrichta | reverse complement strand
TTTAATCCAGTCCTCTTTTGATGGGTAGCATGGTTGTTTCCAGGTTCTTACTATTGTGAATAATGCTGCGATAAACATACGTGTGCAGGTATCTTTTTTATAGAGTGATTTGAGTTCTTCAGGGTATATTCCCAGTAGGGGGATTGCAGGGTCATATGGGAGGTTGATATTTAGAGATTTTAGGTATCACCACACTGCTTTCTATAGAAGTTGCACTAGTTTACACTCCCACCAACAGTGTAGAAGTGTTCCCTGTTCGCCACACCCTCTCCAGCAACTGTTATTTTTTGTCATTGATAATTGCCATTCTGATTGGAATTAGGTGATATCTCAGTGTGGTTTTGATTTGCATCTCCCTGATGATTAGTGAACTTGAACATTTCTTCATGTGTGTGTTGGCTGCTCGTATGTCTTCCTTTGAGAAGTGTCTGTTCATATGTTTTACCCATTTTATAATGGGGTTGTTTGTTTTTTTCTTTTCAGTACATTTGAGTTCCTTGTAGATCCAAGATGTTAAGTCTTTGTCAGGCCTGGAGTTGGCAAATACTTTTTTCCCAGTCTGTAAGCTTGTTTCCCTGCTCTCTTGATGGTTTCTTCGGCTTT
>NW_007077019.1:0-587 GCF_000164805.1 Carlito syrichta | reverse complement strand
GGGTTCTCCAGCATCCCCCTCACTCCCCAGGACCAGAATGAGGGAGGCATCACAGAAGAAGGAATGAAAGCCAAGGTCAAAAGGTGATCTGAAGCCGGGCTTGGTGGCTCAGCCTGTAATCCCGTGCCTTTGGGAGGCTGAGGTGAGTGAATTGCCTGAACCCGCGGGTTCGAGACCCGCCTGGGCAGCGAGACCTCATCTCTACAATAAATCAAAAAATCAGTCGGGCGTGGTAGCGCATGCCTATAATTCCGGCTACTTGGAAGGCTGAGGCGGAAGGATCGCCAGAGCCCAGCAGGTCGAGGTTGCGGTGGCCGGGAGCGGCCAATGCACTCCAGTCTGGGCGACAGAGTGAGACTCCAACTCAAAAACAAAAGTGATCTGAAATCCCAGCTTCCCTAGGAAAAATCAGCCCCAGGTCAGAGAACAGAAGGTTGCTCACCACCCTGGGTTCCTGGTGAAACTAACCTCTGGGAGAGAGAGGGAGCGGGGAGAGCTGTGAAACCCCAGGTCACTGAAGTTCAGTGACTCTTTGTGTATGTTTCTGTCATTAGCCCTGCTGGGGCAGCTCTTAATCGGGAGAAAGG
>NW_007077018.1:0-1162 GCF_000164805.1 Carlito syrichta | reverse complement strand
ACCCTCTCCAGCAGCTGTTATTTTTTGAGTTGTTGATAATTGCCATTCTGACTGGAGTTAGGTGGTATCTCAGTGTGGTTTTGATTTGCATCTCCCTGATGATTAGTGAGGTTGAGCATTTCTTCATGTGTTTGTTGGCTTCTCGAATGTCTTCTTTTGTGAAGTGTCTGTTCATATCTTTTGCCCATTTTATAATGGAGTTGTTTGTTTTCTTCTTTTCAGTACGTTTCAGTTCCTTGTAGATCCAGGATGTTAAGCCTTTGTCAGATCTAGAGTTGGCAAAGACTTTTTCCCAGTCTGTAGGCTGTCTTCCTGCTCTCTTGATGGTTTCTTTGGCTTTGCAGAAGCTTGTCAGTTTAATAAGGTCCCATTTGTCTATCTTCTCTCTTAAGTCCTGTGGGTTTCGGGTTTTGTACAGGAATTGGATGCCAGTTCCGATTTCCATGAGAGTATTTCCTTCCTTTTCTAAGGTTCTTATGGTTTGAGGTTTTACATTTAGGTCTCTGATCCATTTGGAGTTAACCTTTGTGCATGGGGATAGATAAGGGTCCTGTTTCAATCTTCTGCATGTGGTCAACCAGTTTTCCCAGCACCATTTACTGAATAGGTTCTCTTCTCCCCACTGGTAGGTGGTGGGGGCTTTGTCGAAGATGAGTTGGTTGAGGAATTGAGGTTTTGCTTCTGGAATCTCAATTCTGCTCCATTGATCTATATACCTGTTCCTGTACCAATACCGAGCTGTTTTGATGATTGTAGCTTTATAGTAAAGTTTGAAATCTGGTATTGTGATACCACCTGCTTTGTTTTTTTTGCTGAGGATTGTTCTGGCTATTCTTGGATGTTTGTGTTTCCATATGAATTCCTGTGTTGTTTTTTCTAGGTCTGAAAAGAATGTTGTTGGTAATTTAATGGGTATTGCATTGAATTTGTAGATTGCCTTAGGTAAGATGGACATCTTCACAATGTTGATTCTTCCGATCCATGAGCATGGGATATTTTTCCACTTGTTCATGTCGGCTTTGATTTCTTTGAGCAGTGTTTTGTAATTTTCATTGTAAAGGTCTTTCACGTCTCTGGTCAGGAAGAGGCCAAGGTATTTCATTTTTTTTGTGGCTATTGTGAATGGAACTGTGTTTTTTATTTGGGTTTCTGTTTGTTTATT
>NW_007077017.1:0-600 GCF_000164805.1 Carlito syrichta | reverse complement strand
TTAAACAACTAGTTAATTCAGCTAGTTAACTCGTTTACCAACTAGTTAAAACAGGTAGCTGACTCTTTAACCAACTCCTTAAGTCAGCTAGCTATCTCGTTAGCCAACTAGTTAAGTCAGCTAGCTAAGTCAGCTAGTTAACCAGCTAGCTAGCAAAGTCAGCTAAGTCAGCTACGTCACTAGTTAGCTAACTATTTACGTTACCTACTTAAGTCTGTTATATAACTAGTTAGCTAATTAGTTAAGTCAGCTAGTTATTCAGCAAGTTAAATAGTTAGTTAACTAATTCAGGTATTTCAGCCAACTAGCTAAGTATTTAAGTTGGCCAGTTAAGTCAGCTACCTAAATAGCTAAGTCACCTACCAAATTAAGCTAGTTAAGTCAGCTTTCTAATTAAGTCAGTTGGTTAAGACAACTAGCTAGCTAATTAGCTAAAAGGTTATGTCAGCAAGTTGTCAGGTAGTTAGCTAGTTAACTAAGAAGTTAAGTCAGATGGTTAAGCCATCTAGCTTGCTAGTTAGCAAACGTGTTGAGTCAGCTGGTTGAGTAGGCCAGCTTGCTAGTTAGCTAACGAGTTACGTCAGCTGGAGGAGTCAGCTT
>NW_007077016.1:0-460 GCF_000164805.1 Carlito syrichta | reverse complement strand
CGGTGGCTCAGCCTGTAATCTCGTGCCTTTGGGAGGCTGAGGTGAGTGGATTGCCTGAGCCTGCGGGTTCGAAACCCACCTGGGCAGCGAGATCTCATCTCTACAATACATAAAAAAATCAGCCGGGTGTGGTAGCGCATGCCTGTAATTCCGGCTACTTGGAAGGCTGAGGCGAAAGGATCGCCGGAGCCCAGCAGGTTGAGGCTGCGGTGGCCGGGAGCGGCCACTGCACTCCAGTCTGGGCAACAGAGTGAGACTCCAACTCAAAAAAAACAAAACATGCTCTCTGAAGCCGGGCTCGGTGGCTCAGCCTGTAATCCCGTGCCTTTGGGAGGCTGAGGTGAGTGGATTGCCTGAGCCTGCGGGTTCAAGACCCGCCTGGGCAACTTGGCAAGATCTCATCTTTACAATAAATCAAAAAAATTAGCCGGGCGTGGTAGCGCGCCTGTAGTTCCAGTTA
>NW_007077015.1:1184-3827 GCF_000164805.1 Carlito syrichta | reverse complement strand
CCCTCCCCCCGCCTCCCAGCACCCTGCTTGCGCCTGCAGGAAGCAGGAACACTGGCTCCCGGCTTTGCGCCCCAGCCCTCCCAGCCCCCAGGCCACTCCTGGGCGGACAGAGGGGTCTCGGCCGGCAGGCGGGGCCGAGAAGCGCCACTGACCGGGGTCCACGGCACTCGGCTTCCACTTCGAGCTGGCGATGACCCGGTTCTCGTCTGTCATCTGGACGTCCTGGCCCTCCATCTGCTGCCTAGGGGCGGGGGGACGGGTTCGACTGGGCTCCCTGCCTGGCCAGCCCTCCGCGCCGGGTGGGGGAGGCCTGGCGCACCTGGCGGTGGCGTGCTTCTCCTGGCAACAGCCGTCCGTGTCCCCGGTGAAGACGATGGTGTGGGGGGACGCGGTGGGCTCGCACGTGGGCAGGATGCCCCCCGCCAGGCGGCTCGCCATGGCCAGGATCCCGTTGTACACCAGCAGGTCGTCCACCAGGAGCTGCGCGCACGCGGGGCGGGGCCGGTGGGTCCCCCCTCCCCCCCCTCGGACCCAGGCCCAGCCCGGCCCTGCTCTGGAAGCCGAGAGAACCCGCTGGGAAAGGTGCAGTCAGCCCCACATGACAGATGAGGAAACAGGCTCGGAGAGCTTAAGCGCCGTTGGCGCGAGGGGCCGAGCTGGCCCCCAGGGCTCCCGCTCGCCCCTCCCAGGGCCACTGCCCCACCCAGCGGGCTTCTAGAGGACATGGTGACAGCAAAGCCACTTTTCGTGTGTTCACGTCCCCGCGTCTGAGGACCAGGCACTCGTGTCTAGGGCCGCAACAGAGAGAAGTAAATCCAACTGCGACAAATGATAATTGCCGGAGGCCTAATTACCAACGAGCATAATTATCTCCAGAAACCCAGCTAATGAGTACTCACGCCAAACTCCTTCACCCCTCGATGGGGTGTTTTCGCATAATTCCACAGCTTGATCATTGACACGGTGGTCGGCAGATCAAAAATCACATAGACCCGGTTCACCTGTCAGATAACAGGACGGATTACAGCAGGCGTATTTGGAAACAGAGGCGCCTGGCGGGCCGGGGCGCCGGCAGGGGCGGGGCAAGGTGGCGGCCCCAGGCGGCGCCCCCGACAGCCAGCCCGAGTTCCACCCCTTTTATCTCCTTGAAGCCCATCACGAGTCAGGTCACGTGTGGCTGCGTGTGCACCAAACCACTGAGCTGGCTCTTGGAGCCTGTGTTCTTGGGCCTGGGTGGCCCTCA
Organism: Carlito syrichta; assembly: GCF_000164805.1. Classification (NCBI taxonomy): domain Eukaryota; kingdom Metazoa; phylum Chordata; class Mammalia; order Primates; family Tarsiidae; genus Carlito; species Carlito syrichta. Next base: position 2,584 of record NW_007077015.1, on the reverse strand, counting down.
CTGAAGAACTGGCGGAGAACGGGGAGTGTCCTCGGCCTCCCCAGGTCGGGCCCAGAAACAGCCAGAGAGCCAGTGCCCAGCTCGCGTAGCACTCGCCACCGGCATCCGTGCGGCCTGGCCCCTGCGTGTCCTTCCCCTGAATCGTGATGAGACCCAGAGCAGCGGCAGGCTGGGTGGCGTCCAGCTCAGCACATGCTGGGCCCCTGTGCTGGGGAGGGGCAGGGGACGTCCAGACCTGGGGCGGGTCCCCTGGCAGAGCAGGGCCAGCAGCCTTGAACACCCTCACTCTTGCCACCCCCAGCACCGAGTGGCCCCTCTCCGGGGCCTGGCAGGATGGAACAGAGACGTGAGCCCTTTGTGCTGGCCGGGCCCCAGACCCCAGCCGCGGCCAGCCCCAGCATGCCCCAGGAGGCAGCGGGTGGGGGCCGCTGGGGAGGGCCAGCCTCCTGCTGTGCCACAGAAGCCTGAGGACAGCACCAGGTCCTCAAACTCACTTTGTGGGCCCAAGCAGATGCAAATGCTTCAGCCCAGCTGAGGGCGACAGCTGGAGAAACGGCCCGCATCCCAAGCCCTCCAGGATAAGAGGGCCAGACACCTGCTGGCCACCGGCGTGGGGCCTGGGACCCGGGGCCGACAGAGCTGTGTGTTCCCCTTTGCAATGGTGGAAGGGAAGCTGGTGGGTACTCAGTGAGGGGTCCAACTTGGGGGCAGCCTTTGGAAAACATCAGTCACAGACATGCAGACACTGCTCCTTCCTGGGCTTTGGGAGGAGACCGTACCTTCTCATGCCCTGTCAGTCACGTGGGCGGGAAAGGGACAGTGGCCACATGGCTGCCCACACCCTGCTGTGCACCTCCACCAGGTATCTGGCCAGGGCCAGAGGTCAGAGGGGTGTGAAACCAACCTTTCCCTACCGCACGGCCTGTCCTTCCTTCCTCCATAGCCCACGGGGCCGAGAGGCAAAGGCCATCTCCAGGCTCGCCATGAGGGCTGGCGGCAAAAAGATAAGCCGGGCGTGGGGACTCGCGCCTGCAATCCCAGCACTTTGGGAGGCCGAGGCAGGAGGATTGCTTGAGCCCAGGAGTTGGAGACCACCCGGGCAACAAAATGACACCTTGTCTCTACCAAGAATGTAAAAATGACCTGTAGTCCCAGGTACTCGGGAGGTCGAGGCAGGAGGATCGCCTGCGCCCAGGAAACTGAGGCTGTGGTGAGTGGAAATCACGCCACCGCACTCCAGCCTGGGCAACCGCGTGAAGTCCCAGCTCAGCAAACAGAAGTTAAAAAGATGAGCAGGGCCGGCTGCAGGGTTTGAGGTCTGGGAAACGGAGTCGGTGGGTCGGTGAGCCGACCAGGAAGCCCCGGCCCGGCACACAGCCAGGAGCAGAAGCGGGGAGTGT
>NW_007077015.1:0-306 GCF_000164805.1 Carlito syrichta | reverse complement strand
CGTTCGAGTCACAAGGGGAGGGAAACACACACACACACACACACACGGGCGTTCGAGTCCCAAGGGGAGGGAAACACACACACACACACACACACACACACACACACGTTCGAGTCCCAAGGGGAGGGAAACACACACACACACACACACACACACACGTTCGAGTCCCAAGGGGAGGGAAACACACACACACACACACACACACGTTCGAGTTCCAAGGGGAGGGAAACACACACACACACACACACGCGCGCGACTGCCGGGGAGGAGACGGCAAGTGCTGCGCTGGCCTGGGGCGGAGGGGAG
>NW_007077014.1:0-840 GCF_000164805.1 Carlito syrichta | reverse complement strand
GCTTTTGCAGTTATTTGTGTGTTGAATTACATTTATTGATTTGTGCATGTTAACCCAGTCTCAGTCTCGGGAGAATCCTGTCTGGTCATGATGGGTGATCCTTGAAATGTGTTGTTGGATGTGATTTGCCAGAGTCTTGTTGAGACTTTTTGCATCTATGTCCATCAAGGAAATTGGCCTGAAATTTTCTTTCCTTGTTGGGTCTTTGCCATTTCTGTGTATCAAGGTAATATTGGCTTCATAGAAGGAGATAGAAAGAATTCCCTCGTTCTTGATTGGTTGACTACATTCAGTGGGATTGGTATCAGTTCTTCCTTGTAAATCAGGTAGAATTCAGCTGAAAAACCATTTGACCCAGGGCTTTTTCTTTCGTGGGGAATTTTCTCATCACTGAATCAATTACTTGCATTGTTACTTGTCTTTTGAGAGTTTTAATCCCTTTCTGTTTCAATCTTGGGAGGTTGTGCATTACTAAGAATTTCTCCATTTTATCTAGCTTTTCTAACTTACATACTGGCTTTCTTGCATTTTCTAATAATCTCTTACATGTCTTCAGGGTTGGTTGAAGCATTGCCTTGTTGCTTCTCTTTATTCACATTTTCTGTCTTTTTGCATCTATGTTTGCTTGTTTGTTAATCTGGCCAGGGGTCTGTTGATCTTATTTATTTCTTCAAATAAGAAACTTTTCATCTTGATGATATTTTTAGTCTTCATTTTATTCAGCAGTGACCCTCTTTTGAAAATTTCTACAGTACTGATAACGGGATCAGATAGCTCTTGTCTTTCCAGCTCCCTTAGGTGTAACATTTGACTATTTACTTGATATCTTTCTATTTCTTG
>NW_007077013.1:0-929 GCF_000164805.1 Carlito syrichta | reverse complement strand
TTTTTTTATATACGTATTTTTCTTATGACATAGTCAATTTACTTGATTGTTATTGGTCTATTTAGCATCTCGATTTCTTCTTGTTTCAGCCTAGGCAGGTTGTGTGATGTTAGAAAGTCCTCCATTTCCTTAACGTTTTCAAATTTGTTTCCATACAAGTGTACTTAGTAGTCTCTAATGATGTTTTGTATTTCTTCAGGGTCAGATGTGACTTCATCTTTTGTGTCTCTTGGTTGTGTTCATTTGGGCTTTTTCTCTCTTTTTCTTGGTCAGTCTAGCAAGGGGACCATTGATCTTGTTTATCCTTTCAAAGAACTAGCTTTTGGTTTCATTCATTCATTTATTCATTCATTATTTCATTCATTCAACTTGGAGTCTCATTCTGTCGCCCAGACTGGAGTAGAGTGGCTGCTCCTGGCCACCGCAGCCTCAACCTGCTGGGCTCTAGCGATCCTTCTGCCTCACCCTTCCAAGTAGCTGGAACTACAGGTGCACGCTACCACCCCCAGCTGATTTTTGATTTTTTGTAGAGATGAGGTCTCGCCAAGTTGCCCAGGTGGCTCTCAAACCAGTGAACTAAGGCAGTCCACTCACCTCAGCCTCCCAAGGTGCAGGATTACAGGCTGAGCCACCGAGCCCGGTTTATTTATTTTTGTATTATCTTTTTGTCTTCTATGTCCGGATTTGGGCTTTTATTTTGGTGATCTGGATTCTTCTGCTCGTTAGGGTTCTGGTGGTCTTGCTTTTCCATCTTCCTTAGGTGACTTGTTAGGTTGTTTATTTGTGATCCTTGTATTTTCTTCTTGTGTGTTTGTAGAGATATGAGTTCCCCTCTTACTACAGTTTTCATGACATCCCGGAGATTTTGGTAAGATGATTCTTCATTTTCCTTTGTTTCCAGGTATCTTTTAATCGCTGTTTTGATTTCA
>NW_007077012.1:0-868 GCF_000164805.1 Carlito syrichta | reverse complement strand
GCCTGGGCAATATGGTGAGACCTTGTCTCTACAATAAATCAAAAAATTAGCCAGGTGTGGTAGTGCATGCCTGTAGTTCCGGCCACTTGGAAGGCTGAGGCGGAAGGATCACCGGAGCCCAGCAGGTTGATGCTGGGGTGGCCGTTGAGCGTGCCACTGCACTCCAGCCTGGGCGATGGAGTGAGACTCCAACTCAAAAAAAAACAACAAAAAACTAGGTGCATGAGGGACAGAGGAATGAGAGAGATTGTCAAAGGCCAGACTACAGGTCTTGCAGGCTCTGGGATGATCTAGACATTATTCTACTCTTGATCTTAGCCAAACGGCCGAGAAGTGATAGACATTATTCTAAATGGAATAGGAAGCCACTGGAGGGATTTAAGCAGAAGTATGATGTAATCAGATCTTCTTTGGCAGCCATGTGAAGAACAGATAGTAGGGGAGGCAAGATTGGAAAAACGGAGATGTGATCAGGTTTTTGTCTTTCTTTCCAGAAGTGACAAGATAGCATGAGCCACCATGCCTGGCATAAATATCCTGATCTATTTTGTTTTTATATCAAATATGTAATTAGAAATAATGTATACTAGGTTTCCACTTCAAGCCAGTGATGTTATCAGGAGAAGAAAAAAATGAGGAGAAAGAATTAGGAGAGCCGGGTTCAGTGGCTCAGCCTGTAATCCCGCACCTTTGGGAGGCTGAGGTGAGTGGATTGCCTGAGCCCGCGGGTTCGAGACCCGCCTGGGCAGCGAGACCTCATCTCTACAATAAATCAAAAAAATCAGCCGGGCGTGGTAGTGCATACCTATAGTTCCAGCTACTTGGAAGGCTGAGGCGGAAGGATGGCAGGAGCCCAGCAGGTCGAGGC
>NW_007077011.1:0-1115 GCF_000164805.1 Carlito syrichta | reverse complement strand
TGTACTGTTGGAGAGCACGAATCTGCTAAACTGTGTTTGTTCACTTTTGATTCAGGTTTAAATTGTTCACTTTTGAGTACATAATCTTACAAAAAGTGAAAAGTGTTTTAAAAACATGGGAGGAGGAAGACAGGTCAGAAAGAAGAAGATGAAGCATATATCTACGATGTTTTGATATCCCTTAGCTTAGATTCCCCCCATCTCCACAATTGTACAGGGTAGATTGAGATAACTGCTGTTACCTGGCACAGAGTACAACAATTCTTATGGATATTACTGCATGTTTTTTCATCTGAATATAATTTACACTTGGAAATTTGAATTTCATATTTTGGTTGTCGAAGAGTTTGGTTGTCCACCATTTAAGGCAAAGAACCATTCATCATTAATAAGTAGCAGGTTTCAGTAAAATGTTTTGAAGGCCATAGTTCCACTCCAGCAAACAACCGTTCACATTTTTCTGTACCGTGGGCTCTGGGCTGAGTTGGAGTCTCACTCTGTGATCCGCACCGGAATGCAGTGGCCTCTCCCGGCCACCGCAACCTCGACCTGCTGGGCTCCATTGATCCTTCCGCTTCAGCCTTCCGAGGAGCTGGCATTACAGGCATGTGCGACCACGCCAGGCTGATTTTTTGATTTTATTGTAGAGATGAGGACTCCCCAAGTTGCCCAGGTTTGTCTCGAACCCGCGGGCTTAAGTTGTCCTCTCCCCGCAGCCTCCTCAATCGCAGGATTACAGGCTGAGTCAGGGAACCTGGCTATTTTCTGTTATGGTTTGGAGATGGAGTCTCATTCTGTCGCCCACACTGGAGTGCAGTGGCCGCTCCCGGACACCGCAGCCTCGACCCGCTGGGCTCCGCCGATCCTTCAACTTCAGCCTTCTAAGTAGCTCTAAATACCGGAGCGTGCTACCACGCCCGGCTAATTTTTGGATGTATTGTAGAGATGATTCTTGCCCGTTTCTCTTTTCTAATGTCATATTTGTGTGCGATCTGGAAACTCCAATTTCGTATCACATTGGAGATTTGTTATCAGAAGCTACATCCTTCCTTAACTGCCTCCTGCTTCCCGTTCCGGTCATGGCCCTCCCGCGGAACTTGCTCCATGACACCTGG
>NW_007077010.1:0-620 GCF_000164805.1 Carlito syrichta | reverse complement strand
GGAGAGTCTCACAGTGTCACCTGTGCCATTGCCATCTTAGCAGAACTCCCTTTTTCATATTTCTTTTTTGAGTTGGAGTCTCACTCTGTTGTCCAATCTGGAGTGCAGTGGCTGCTCCCGCCCACCACAGCCTCAACCTGCTGGGCTCTGGCGATCCTTCCGCCTCAACCTTCCGAGTAGCTGGAATTACAGGTGTGCGCTACCAAGCCCGGCTAATTTTTTGATTTATTGTAGAGATGAGGTCTTGCCTGCCCAGGCGGGCCTCGAACCTGCAGGCTCAGGCAATCCACTCACCTCAGCTTCCCAAAGGTGCGGAATTACAGGCTGAGCCAACAAGTCTGGCTATTTCACATTTCAAACAAATTTTGTAAGCCTCAAGGACACTTGAAATAAGGCTCTACTCCAAGGCAAGTCATGCCATATAATCTGAAAATCTGAAACTAAAGTTATTTACTTATTTATATACCCAAACAATATGCTATTATAACTGGGTCACATGAGGTTACTAATTTGAGCTAACTCTAAAGTTGGAAATCTATAACTATGAAATGGACTTTTTTATTTTTCAGTTTGTTTCAAAGCTTTCTCGTCAGTTAATAGGGTAAAGGGGCTCTCCTTTT
>NW_007077009.1:0-891 GCF_000164805.1 Carlito syrichta | reverse complement strand
GTGTCATTCTTTCTTTCTTTATTTCTTTTGAGCTGTTCCCACTCTGTTTCCGAAGGTGGAATGCAGTAGGACACTCAAAACCATCACAGTCTCTAACTACTTCATGCAGGCAATTCTACCAGCTCAAACTCCAAGTAGCTGAACTACAGGTGTGCCTCACTCAGCCTGGCTAATATTTGATTTTTATTGTAGAGACGAGGTTGCACAAAATTGCCCAAACTGGTCTTAAACACCTCACTCAGACCATACGCATGACATGGCCATCAAAAGGGTTGGGATGATAGGAGTCAGCCACCATACCTGGCCTCCTTTTTTAAAAAAAGTCTTATTTAACTGGGTGAGGTTGCTCAGGCCTGTTATCCCAGGACTTTGGCAGGGAGAGGATTGCTTGAGCCTAGGGATTCGAGACCAGCTTGAGTATATTGACAAGACTTCTGCTGTACAATGAATTAAAAAACTAGGCGGGCATGGCAGTCATCCCAGCCTTTTTCTTGCAGAGGTGAGATTATTGCCTGAACGGAGGGCTTCTAGACCAGCCTGGGCACCTCGGAAAGGCCTGTACTCTACAATATATAAAAGAAATAGCCAGGCATGGTGGTACATGACAGTAATTTCAGCCACTCTGTAGGATAAAGCATGTCATCCCAGCTACTGGGAAAACCTAGGCCGAAGGATCACCAGAGCCAAGCAGAATGTAGCTGCGGTAGACATGAGCATGCAAATATTCTCCAGTGGCTATTACTGATGTTGATGGAGTGGGCCAAATACAATGGGAGCTTTTACCTTACATTAAAAAAAAAGGGATGGGTGTGGTGGCTCATGATGTCATCCCAGCAGTTTATTTTGTCCAAGAGAGAGCACTGCCTGCAGGGTGTACAGGACCAGTATGAG
>NW_007077008.1:3287-36068 GCF_000164805.1 Carlito syrichta | reverse complement strand
GAAAAGAGAAAAACAAACAACCCCATTATAAAGTGGGCAAAAGATATGAACAGACACTTCACAAAGGAAGACATCTGAGCAGCCAACAAACACATGATTAAATGCTCAACCTCATTAATCATCAGGGAGATGTAAATCAAAACCACACTGAGACACCACCTAACTCCAGTCAGAATGACAATTATCAACAACTCAAAAAATAACAGCTGCTGGAGAGGGTGTGGCGAAAAGGGAACACTTCTGCACTGTTGGTGGGAGTGTAAACTAGTGCAACCTCTGTGGAAAGTAGTGTGGTGATTCCTAAAAGCTCTAAACATCAACCTCCCGTATGACCCTATAATCCCCCTACTGGGAATATACCTTGAAGAACTCAAATCACTCTATAAAAAAGATACCTGCACACGAATGTTCATTGCAGCATTGTTCACAATAGCTAGAACCTGGAACCAACCACACTGTCCATCAAAAGAGGACTGGATAAAAAAAATGTGGTACATATACACGATGGAATACTATGCAGCCATAAAAAAGAACAAAATCATGAATTTTGCAGCAACGGATGGAGCTAGAGTCTATAATACTAAGTGACCTCTCACAGAAACAAAGATCTGAGTACCACATATTCTCACTCATATAGTGGACCTTGATCATCCAATGCACTACTATGAGAAAATAACTGACAGTGTTGGGAAACTATGGGGGGGATGGGACTAATGGTAGTAAACATCTGTCTAGAGACAGGGTGACACCAGTTATCAACAAGGGGACCTGAATGAAGCATATTTGTATACTAACCCTTAACTGTACCCCACAATATCAAAATAAAAAACATAGATTAAAAAAAAAAGAAAAAAAAATATTTTCTGTCTCAAACCGTGGCTGGAGCTATAGAAAGTGAATTCAATTAGCCTAGCCTGCTTCTCTCATGGGAGTATTTCCTATCACTATACTTTAAATACGGTTTGTCCTCCTGAAAAGTAATATTGAGGCTTTGTTCCTGATGTGGTGATGTTGAGAGCTGGTGCCTTTAAGAGGTGTTAAGTTATTAAGATGCATGAATGTCTTTTTTGAGAAAGATTGGGTTAGTTCTCATGAAAATGAATTAGATCCCCTGACAGTGGAGTCATTACAACGGAAGGTGGTCTCTTGGGCATTACCCTTTTGCATGGCCACTTCCCCTTCCACTTCTCTGCTGTGCTATGATGCAGCACAAGGCCTTTGTCAGAAGTCAACCAGATGCAACTGTCTGAACTTGCACTTCAAGGCCTTCAGAACTATGAGCCAAAATAAATCTTGTTTCTGTATAAGTTGCCTAGTCTCAGGCATTTTGGTATAGCAATAGAAAGCAGACTAGGCCACCATCATATGACATCAATTATTTACTCTCCTGTTATGCTTGTCCTATGCCCCCAAGGTTCAAAACCCTGCACATTCTCTTTATCCATTTTCTAGACTAAAATAGTAAGTTAGGCAAGCCTAGGAGACCTCCCTCGAAGATGATCTCTGTCCTTGAGTTTACATGTTTTCATTTCATTTAATCCATCACTCCTTGTCCACACATCCAGGAGGTATGTGAAAAACACTTCAGTGGTGAAGTAGTAAATTTTCTTGCTGCAAATCAACATATAGTATGTCACCCCAAGAAAGGAATTTCAGGGACACAGCATAGCATACGGGCAAAAAGCAGGGACTCAAAAGCCAGATTACCTGATATTAAAATCCAGTTCCCTCAATTAACAGCTGTATTAACAAGGGTGAATTATTTGAGAACTTTATGACTCAATTTCCTCATCTGTAAAATGGGGTAAATAATGATATTCAATTTATAAGATAGCAGTAAATGGGTTAAGATAACCTGAGTGCCTAGAATCTATATAAAGCAATCAGAGAAACCTCAAGAATGGTTGGATTTTTTTATTACTTCTGACATAAGTAAAAATTCATTCAGGAAATGGAACAAGATGGGAAGACCAGAAAATAATGCACTGAAAGAGCTGAGAAAGAAAGCTTTTATTTTACTTTATTTTATTGTTTTCTGATTTGGAGGGAGAACAGAAAGATCCAGCACAAACTTCCATCTTAAACCAAGCTGGCATCTCTTGTTTTTATCTTTCATGTCTAGAGCCTGAGTCTCCAAAGACAATTGTGAAGGGATTGTGTTTGAGTGATCAATCAAAAGCAACCCCCTTGCTTGTCTTCTGAGACTGTGAATTAAAACCTCCAGGCAGGATTCTGGGGAGGACCGAACCAGCAAGGGGGAGGGCAGCTACTCAAAGTTGAGTGGGCTTTGATGGCAGAGAAACGGCTGAGATAAAAGAGCTCCTCCCAACAGAGCTGAAATTAAAACGGGAAACATTTCATTAGACCCAATCCCAGGAAAGAGTCCTGGGCAGTGAGGAACAGCTGAGGGGACAGACGCTACAAGTCAGGCCTGTGAGCAGTGTGCAAGTGAGCAGGCCACCAGCAAGGACAATTCTTCCAAGGATATTCTGTTAGGGTTGCTATCACTCCAGTCACCATGAGGTCCCTCTACTATGGGAACACCAGGAAGTTAGCAATTTTGACATTCAGGGTATGTGACAAACTGATTCCCCACTTGCTGGCTTTGGTCTGTACCTTCATCTCTGTTGGTCTCTGTTTCATGACCAAAGTCCCCAGATACGCCCATTGGTCTGGGCACTCACTGTCTTCAAATGGACCTTCATTTTGTCAGCCTCTAACAAGCTTATTTATTCTGCCTGGACTGCTTTTTCCCTATCCTTGCCTGCCAAGATTCTATACATCCTTCAAAATGCAGCTGAAATATCACTTCTTACAAAATGCCCAAAGTTTCAGCATTATATTTTTTCTGATCTGTCTAAGGAGTTAGCTTTCTCTTGCTCTTGGATTTTAGAACATGCCATGGACCTGGCAAGTTATGCATAGGTCAATGACCCATCCTGTTTCCCTATCACATTTTATTTGTAGGTAGGAGCAGGAATATATTAATCATCTAACTTTTCACACTAAATTGAATCAGATAACATTAGAGTTTAAAATGACCTTAGACTTCCTTTAGTTCAACAATGGCACATTTACAGCACATGGATTACCACTTCTCATCTTTGTGCTCATGGCAGACACCTTCTTCACTTCTTTTGAACCTGACCCCAAAATCCTCATCAACATGCAGACACTCCCAACATATGTGATTTGTGAATTTTGCAAGGAGTAGGGGGGATACAAATCCATGAGAAAGGGAGACTACAATTATCTACAGAGATAAAGTAGTGATCAAAATGTATTGCCTGTAGGGATATGTGACAATGAGTAATTGGTCACAAGATCTTAAGAATTAAGTGCAAGGGCTGTCTACCATAGTGTTTTTTTTGACATATTCAAGTAATTCTTCTAAGTGAGTGGGCAGCAGTTCTAAGCTAACTTAAGTTGCCCTAGGCTCTTATTCCTTTTCTAGAATTAAGCTAGTTTACATACTTGGGGCCCCAAAGGACCCTGCAATGTGAACACAGGTGTATTTTGTGAGTCTTCAGTAAAACTTTCTCCAGAGACATGTAGGGCCATTTGTGAGCGTAAACTGGAAACTGGAAAAAGGTGAATACCTTGTCGGAGGATTCATTGATATTCGTTCTGAACTGAAGCTAATCCACAGAGACATAAAATAAACAAAATAAAATAAAGCAATATTTGGTTTGGAATAGAAGACATAAGATCTATGTACCACCCCTGAACTAATTCAGCACCCTCATTATACATGATAAATCCCCAAATCTAGGAAAGTGAAGTATCTGACCATTTCTAAGAACCAGGCCTCTATCTCTCATTGTGGCTACACCATGATGCTTCCCAAAACAGTGCTCTATATGCTTATTATATGTACAAATGTGGGTGTAAAATTAAACTCCAGATTGAAAACAATAATTTGGCAATAAAGCAGCACTTCCCAATATTTTTTTCTGGTTAATTGGATGGAATATTAATATATATAGATAATGAAAATACAGGGATGTTTCTTTGTCTAATTCTCTATAAAAGAAGACATATTTTTAAAGTATTCTAATAGGCATTGTGACTTTTTAAGAGAAAAACACTTCAGAATTTTTCAAATGCTTTAGTTTGTAAGACTACTATGGCTAGGATCATGTCGTAGAAAGTATGAGAAAGAGTGGTTTGAAAATGCTAATGAAAAGAAAAACACAGGGATTTTGGAATCTGTCTTTGATTTCCTTACTGGAACTGTGACATTGGTTATGTGTGCTCACACTGGTATCCTAAACTCTCTGATATTCGGTTACCTCAACTATGAAACAAGAGAGAGAGCTACATCACAGAGGGATTCTATGAGCTAACACAATCCAAGTGACTGACAGTAGCGAGTACTTAATAAGTATTCATTTTATTGCCTAAATCCTGATGCATGGGCCTGAGAACTATTTTCTCATCAACAATGTTAGTATTTTAAATTAAAATCATGTTTTGCCACTGTTTAATTGCTGTATAAACATTTTGGCTCTCGTGCCTTATTTATTCAGCATTTACTCAAAATGAAATTTCTGTGCTTGCCAGAGACAATACAATGTGTTCATCAAAACCTTTCATTTTCCTTCTGAAAATGCAAGAAGGCTACTTTTCACCCACAATTCCTCCCTCCTCCAAGTCTTGGTGTGCCCACATTACTGTTCTTGTCATCAGAATATAAGTAGAAAGAATGTAGTATATCGTTTCTGGGTTTGGGCCCTTAAAAACTTACCTAATCAACCACGTGCTCTTTCACCTGTCCATATGGCTGGTAATTACACCTTCAAGTCAGTGAAACCACGTAATGGAAGAATGCCCACATCTTTCAGCTATCATTTGGAGAAACATCTCCTAGAAGGGTGACCAGCTACAAACATTAGCATGAGATCTTGCATACATGAGAAAACAACAGCAAAACATAGTGTGTTAAACCCTTGAGATTGTAGGGTTTATGTATTATCTCCACATAGTCTAGCCCAAGGTTTCTTGACCTTAGTAATATTGATGTTTTGGGGTGGACATTTACTTGTTTTAAGGGACTGTCTTGTGCTAAACTGTAAGATGTTTATCTCCATCTGCTACATGCCAGTAGCACACTTTCCAGTTGTGACAAATGAAACTATCTCCAGACATTGCCCTAAATCTCCTGGGGATGGGGGAGGTAAAAATCACTCCCATTGAAAACCACTAGTCTAGGGTGACTGGACAAATACCCTGTGCTTTAAGAATCCTAATGATTTGTAAACTTGTGGAAACTGAACAAAGAGAGCTACAGACTTCATAAGATTGTTTTAAAACCAGATGGAAATGCATCTACTTGGCAGATGCTAATAGACTTGCCATAAGAATATCTATCATATATCCTTTAGGATGATATGTCCATGGAGAGAAGAGTAATGAGCCAGTCAGTCTAATCATTGTGATTCGGTTATCAAAGAAACTTAAAATCTCCCGCCATATATGGGGTTCCTTCAGTCTACACAGGGTCCACTCTCTTGTTATAGCAATGTTTAAGGGGTGTTGAGATATATTGAAGGTCAGATTATTACTTTAATAAATTTGCATATGTTAACTGTTGTTATGGGAGGAAAACAATAAACACAGTCAACAAACCCAGGTTTCAGAATCAAATAATTTTGAACACATTAGTAAAATAAAATGGATTCTTCCCTGTAGGCCATCTTAGAATTTTTAATTGGTCATGTGTTCATAAATCCCAAAGAGGGTACAAAGATAAAACAATGTTTCCCTATCTTATTTAATTCTGAACCTTGTTTTTCATAGCAACATCAAGCCCAAGGGGTGTGTGTGTGTGTGTGTGTGTGTGTGTGTGTGTGTGTGTGTGTGTGTAACCATAGTGGTAGCACATTAATCCCAAGGTAAATACACTGGGAAACATGGTGGTATCACATTAACCCTAAGGCATATACACTGGGAAGCATGGTGATGTCATATAAATCCCAAGTAATGTACATGAGGAAACATGGTGATAGCACATTAATCTCAAGGTCTATACACCAGGAAATATGGTGATGTCATATTAATCCTAAGGAATATATACTGGGAAACATGGTGATGTCACATGAATCCCAAGGAATATACACTGGGAAACATGGTGATGTCACATTAATCCCAAGGAATATACACCGGGAAACATGGTGATAGTACATTAATCCTAAGGTATACATACTGAGAAACATGGTGATATCGGGAAGAATGAAGTATGATGGTTTTACTGCACTGGCTTGGGATCCCAGCTATCTGAGAGTCAGCCTGTCTCTGCCAATTCTAGATTCATGTCTGAACATTTCTTATTCCCTTGGTGCAATGTGGTGATAGAAAAAAAGATCACCAACCTCATGATGATGTTATGGGGGACTTATGTGAATGTGAAGACAACATGTATTAAAAACACTGGTTTTGTTTCTCTGGGTATATTCCCAGAAAGAGGATTGCTGGATTGTATGAAAGGTCAATTTTTAGTTCTTTTAGGAGTCACCACACTGTTTTCCATAGCGGTTGATCTACTTTGCATTCTTACCAAAGGTGTAGAAGCTTTCCCTTTTCTCCACATTCTTACCAGTATCTGTTGTTTTTCATTTTATTAATGATGGACACTCTAACTGGAGTTAGGTGGTATCTCAATGTGGTTTTGATTTGAATTTCTCTGATGATTAGTGAGGCTGAGCATTTTTTCATGTGTCTATTGGCTGCTTGTATGTCTTCTTCAGAGAAGTGTCTATTCATGTCTTTTGCCCACTTTTTAATGGGGCTGTTTGTTTTTTTCCTTTGGGCATGTCTGAATTCCTTGTAGATGTGGATGTTAGGGTTTTGTTAGATATACAGTTGGCAAATATATTTTTCTCATTCTGTTGGCTGTCTCCCTGCTCTCTTGATGGCTTCTTTTGCTTTGCAGAAGGTTTTTTAGTTTGATAGGGTCCTACTTGTCTATCTTATCTCTTATGGCATGGGCCTTTGGGGTTTTGATCAGGAATTGGATGCCTATTCCAACTTCCATAAGGGTGTCTCCTGCTTTTTCTAAGATTCTTAAAGTTTGAGGTTTTGCATTTAGGTCTGTGATCCATCTGGAGTTGATTTTGTGTATGATGATAGGTAGGGGTCCTGTTTCATTTCTTTACATGTGGTCAGCCAGTTTTCCCAGCACCATTTATTGAATAGGTTCTCCTCTCCTCAGTGGTTGTTGGTGGAGGCTTTGTCAAAGATTAGTTGGTTGAGAAATTGAGGTTTTGTTTTGGAATCTTTATCCTGTTCCATTGGTCTATATGCCTGAGGCCTTATAATAAAGTTTAAAGCTTGGAAGTGTGATACCTCCCACTTTGTTTCTTTTGCCAACGATTGTTTTGGCTATTTGTGGTCATTTATGTTTCCAGATGTATTTCTGTATTGTTATTTCCAGGTCTGAGAAGAATGATGTTGGGTATTGCATTGAAGTTGTAGATTGCCTTTGGTAAAATGAACATATTAGCAATATTGATTCTTCCAATCCATGAGCATGGACTATTTTTCCATTGTTTGTATCTTCTTTAATTTAAACTATTCTACAAAAAAGATACCTGTGTACGCATGTTTATTGTAGCACTATTTACAATAACAAAGCATGGAACCGGCCATGCTGCCTGCTGAAACTGAACTGGATAGAAAAAAAATGTGACACATATACATGGTGGAATATTATGCAGTCATAAAAAGGCCAAAATTATGGACTTTGCAGCAACTTAGATGGATTTAGAGTCTATATTGCTCAGTGATCTATCACAGAAACAAAGAACTGAGTACTGCATGTTCTCACTTATACTTGGACCTGGAACAGTTATCATAGCACTATAAGAAAGAGATTGGCAATAGTGGGAAACTGCTAGGGAACTGTGGAGGTAGGAGAGCACATAACATCAATAAGTGTACCTGATCTCAAACTAGGTGAAGTGGGGACCAAAGGGAGACCCAAACTTTACCTGTACGATGACCATGTGTATACCTAATACTGAATTGTACATCTTTAAAATTTGTTTTTAATTGTTATACACGTCAAAACACACACACACACACACACACACACACACACGAGACACTGGTTTTGAGGAGAAACAGACCCTGGTAAAAGGTCTGATCTTGATTCATAAACTATTGAAACCTCAGTTCCTCATCTGTAAAATGGACATAATGATATCTTCTTCTAATGGGATAAAACTAAGTGCAAACAGTGCCTGTGAACTGCTTAGTGTGGTTGTTGACACAGGAAGCACTAGATAAATGCTCTCATCATATCACCACCACTGCTACAGATGCTGCATGGGACTCTCCTACAGAAAGAGTTTTCTTATCTAATTTGCCTAGTAATCAATCAAAAATCCAAAGGGACTGTCGAGTAAAATGTTAAATAAATCCTGAGGAATAACGATGAAACATTCGTAATATATGCTCTGCACTAAAACATCTTTACAGTTCTCCAAGGAATTAGTCTTTTTAATGTAATATGTGAGGAAATGCTACAGGGGGAAAATATTGATCTGAAGGCCCTTTGGCAGTGACTTTTAAATATGGGCATTCTATGCCAGAGATCATGTTAGAGCTCACTGCTGCAGAGTTTGAGGCTAAGGGACTTGTGACTGAGCCTCGGGCAACACTCCCAGGTTGGTATCCTTTGTTGTAATTTCATTACCCTAAAATCATCCTGGAAAAAAAATCATTCTAAAATCTTCCTGGACATAGGAAGCTTCATCCCTACAGAATTGGGGCACTATAAAGTGTCTGACAAGCAGAAATGTCCTCCATGGAACTACAAGACGTTCATTTTCCCCAAAGACTCAAACCACCCCAAATCAGTAGCCTTGACAAATGGAAATCTGTCGTATCATATCCTGATATCTGGCTCCTTGCATTCTTGCAATTAAATTCCAATACAATATGTACCTATTGATGTCTCCTGTGCCAGATGCTGGGGACACAAATCAAAAAACAATCATCACAATTAGTTCTTCAAACAGTTATTATGTTTTGACTGTTGGTAACTTTGCATTGAGGGCTCCCCATGCACTAGGTGGCTATGTAATTCAGCAGCTTTTCAATGTAAGAGAAAGAAAGTCAACTCAAATTGACCTAGGCAAGAAGAGGACTATACTGGAAACTTCAAGGCTGGCATCTACTTAAAGTATAGCTGAATCTAAAGACTCAAATGCTGACATCAAGACTGTGTTTCTTTCTTTTTTCTGCTGCACTTTTCTCTTAATGCCCCATTCTCAGGTTAGCGCCTCCTCACAATATCAAGATTGTCAGCAACTCCAAACCTGTATTTGCAGCCCCCAGGAACAGTTCTGGAAACAGTGAAATAAATGTTCTTCCGACAACATTCACAAATTGACTTAGATTGGACAAACTTGAGTCATGAGTTCATTCAAACCAACCACTGTGGTTTAGGATATAGAAAATACTAATCGGTGGGCTTGAGTCAATATCCTACACTTAGATGATTTCCCTAAGGAAAAAGAAAACTGGCATAATGTAACAAAAAAAAAGAAGAAGAAATATATGCTGAGCAAGCAGAGACAACCAAGAACCGCTTCACGGCATCTCTCCATTCTTTTTAATACTGGAAGTCTCACTCACCTTTTGCAGAGAAGCAGACTGAAGCAGGAAGTAGGTAAGTATCCAAACTTACCTGCTACTATGTGTGTGGATATCACCCAGAAAGTTGGCTTCCTGATGCACTCTTAAATACATAGGCTTTCTGCAACAAGAGGCCAATGTGCCATTTTTTTGTGTTTCTCCCAAAGGCTCAGAGGTAGGATTGGGGAGAGTCGGGGAAGCAGGGGAGAAAATCCCTGGGAACATTATTTGTCTCATTTTATGTCCATTGGACCTTACATCTGACCCAGCTAGGCGTATCTTGTTCCATCACAGCCTCCTAATCATGCTCTCTCACCATCCTTAGATCTGGCTGTTTTCCAGTTCAGTATGATGGCTGGTCTATCAGTTATGGTTCTTAGTTTAAGCAACTGAAATGGACCATGGCTCATTTAAGCAGAAGAAGGATTTATTGAAAGACTATTTGGGTCATTCATGGAGTCACCAGAAAAGCTGGAGAGCTGGGCTTAAAAGAAAGCCAGGAGATAGGGGAACTGGGCAGGCTGTGCTTCAATCAAAATCATGGTCCAGAATGAGTTTGGTGACAACATCTCTGACATAAAATGCTTACTAGCTCAGCTAGCCCTGGACACTGCAGAATCTCCCTGCAAAGATATCTGCATTTTGTGGGAATTTCAAAACTGAGTACTGCTGGTGCTGCTGGTAGTGCATCCCTCACTGTGGAGGTGATAAACTTCCCGGAATCAGCTTTGTGAACTTTCCAGCTCCCAGTTCTGAAGCAGATGCGTGTGATTGGCTGAGTCTGAATCTCGAGCCATCCCCTAGAGCAGTGTTCCTCAAGAGGGCTGGGCATGATTCTAGGTGACATTTGAAAATGTTGGGAGACAGTATTGATGGTCATGAGCCGGGGGAGGGCTTCTGCCGGGATCTCACCCCTAGAAGGCAGAAATGTTGCTGAACATCCTGCAATGCACAGGACAGCTCCCTACAACAAAGATTATCTTGTTTAAAATGTCAGCAGTGCTGAGCTTGAGAAACCCTTCTCCAGCTGCAAGGAATTTGGGAACAATTGGTATCCTGAAACTTTATGTTTTACTGCTTCCTCAAAAACTTATAGGATGGAAAATTCTGTAAAGAGAGGAAGGAAGTTCTGATGTAAAAAACAAAACAAAAACTCTCGCTATAAATAGATACTGCAAAGCCATCTTTGTAGGTCTCTTGGAATCCTCATTTAAATCTGACATCTACTTGCTTCAATCCTATCTCATATCTTTTTCAATTTTTTGTGCTCTGGGTCTTATCTGCTATATATCTGCTTTCAAATTTAGTTCAGCATGGTTTCTTGACTCTCTCTAGGTACTTTGGCTTGACCATGTCAGCCCCCTGCTTCCTGCTGAACCATCAAAGCCCTGTGGCCCTAAGAATCCTAGGACCCTAGGACCACCTCCAAGAAAAGCTTAAGTTTCAATATTCTTCCACCTTCCTTCATTGCTCTCTCAATAAGGCTGCCAATTCTATAGGAAGAAAACACAGCCAGGTAATACCACACCAGTGGGCCTGATGCAACATTTCCAGTTCTCAAAGCTCCTGAGACACAACTATTCAGAAACCAGTAGCCATTCTGTGTACAAGACTCTAGATTTCAAGAGATTGAACGATTTGAGCAGGAACTTTGATGGCACAGGTGAGAAGAAGTACTTCAGCTATTTACTTCTTACCCTTGGGTATTCTATGAAGGATGTGATGAACAGTTAACCAAAACAAACAATACAGTTGGAAACCTTAAGAAAGAATTGCAATTCCAACCAGAGTGGATGATTCCACTTTACTGGGCATCTAAGAGTAGGCTCCTAGAAAAGGTCATGAGCTCAGAGAGAAGGCAGAAGGAAGAAAACCATCAATTGCATGGTATACTTGCCTTTTAACCTTGAGAGACCATACAGCTCAGGCACCTCTTACAAGAAAATCATCCTTAGACAAAACTACAGTTCAGACAGCATGGAAGCCCAAATGAAGCACTTTTTCAGCTCAGCAAGCTTCTTTGTGTCATTTCAAAATTGCAGCTGACACTTTAATATTTAAACAGAACAGAAGAGATATGGATTATTTATTTTCTCTTACTTTAATTTTACTTCTGTACCAGCTCCCAACTTTATTTTTAACTTTAAAACAACAAAGCCCTACATTTTAACAGCAGCTTCTGCTCGATTCATCAGGTTGTGAATGTTAACCTGACACTTACAATCCATAAAAACCTTTTTCAATGCCGTTGTCCCATCATCTGCTTCCATATTGCTATGAAATTACACTGAAAATATTTTTTGCTCTGGGCAAAACTAGTCATATAGAATTTGACAATGATCTATATATTTATGGAGGAAAATTAATCTTCAATGCTTCAAACTTTTTATGCCTCATAATTTTATCAAAAATGTCCAAATGCATCATAATGGAGCTTCCAGAGACATGAAAAATGTCCCACTTTTTTCCTGAGATTAAAAAAACACACACTCTCAGAATGCCTTTTGGAGGCATTGTCTGGTTATATTGTTTAATGAACCACTCAGCAACTATAGCGGAATCTGACGGAAACCTAAAACACAGGAGAAACTATGTAATAGCCTGCTTGAGACCAGTCATGAATAGGCCTGCAAAGCGGTTCTGTCGGTCAAAGCAATTGTAAAACACTACTTAACCAGTACATGGAATATTTTAAATCCACATTAACATGAAATAAACTACAGCTGCTTTAGCAGTCACAAGTGACAGAAACCTAACTCAAGCAAAACAAGAGAAAAAAAAATCCATTGATTGGCTCAAATAACTACGAAGTCCCAGGGTATTACTGACTTCAGGCTCATTAACTTTAGCCAGGTCCCAGGGGATGAAATCAGGCATCCATTTCTCTTCATTCCTCAGGTGAGTACATCCACATAGCAGGGAAAATGCTCAAATCCACATACTAGAGCCTAGCCCACTCATCACACCAAGGATGACTTCCTTCTTAGCTTTGGCGGAAAAGTCCCTGAACTGACTCTGATAGGCTCAGATCAGGTCATGTGTCCACCTCAGACCCAATGACTGTGACCAAGGAGATAAAACCCTCTGACTTGGGTTGCATGTCCTGGTAGGTAGAAAGACAGAGCCAGTACCAAGTTTATGCAATTGTTTCCCCATTAGAAAGAGCCATTGCTTCAGCCCAGGGAGAAGATAACTGGGCAGGCAAACATGGGAATAAACACAGTTATTGGAATTGGGTTGGGCAGCGGTATTTCTGTCTGTAATTTACCAACCTATTTGGTCTGGTTTTCACTAAAAATGCCAGTAAGAAGAGTTTCTTATGTGGATTTTACATTGATCTGATTTAAGATTTTTGTTTTTTCATGCAGCATAACCAAAATTTTTATTCTCCTATATTAGAAGCCCTACATTGTGGCTCCAACCTATGATCCCAACATTTTAGGAGGCCAGAGCAGAAGAATCAGTTGAGGACAGGAATTCAAGACCAGCCTGGGCAATATAGCAAGAACTTATCTCTACAAAAATAAAAAGTAAATAGCCAGATGTGGTGTTGTATACCTGTAGTCCCAGCTACTTGGGAGACTGAGGCAAGAGAATTAGCCCAGAAGTTTGAGGCTGCAGTGAGCACCACTGCACTTCAGCCTGAGCAACAAAGCCAGACCCTGTCTCTTATAAAATAAATAAAAAGAAATTAGACATTAGTGTTGAAATTCTCTATTAATCAAGTCTATTTGAACTATCTTTCTCATACTTTCTCCTTAAGTCATCTTCCTTCACCTCTGATTGTTTATAATGTTTTCTTCTGAGTGCATTTACAGACCAACAAAAATATTCTGATATGGAGAGATGTTGTTACATAGTAAAACATTTTAGCATCTGTTTACTGGAAATCATCAGAAATCGGGCACTTTGTCTTCTAATTTTTTGTATTGTTAGAAGAAAATTGGATTTGACTCCAATTACCCTTTGGTTTTTATGCCCTTGTGGGACTCATACATACAGTCAGCAAATATTGGATGAACGCATATTATGTCCCAAGCATTGTGCTAGGGACCCAGGATACAACCAGGCTTGGTCTTACTCTCTTGGAATTTGGAGTCTGGTAAAAAAAGATAGCATTTAAATAGTCACATAGGCAACTATGATGTATGCTAGTGCATGTATTAAGGGCGGGGGAAGGGGACATGGTGGCGGTGGTCGTACATGGAAATATAGCAGATACAATACAAGGGAAATTGGCCTAGTCAGTAAAAAGGATTTCCCAAAGAAATGATGCTTGTATTGTAATCTAAAGGGTAAGTAGGGAAGACCCAGACAAAAGCAGGTGAGGGGGCATAAAGACAGTTGGATCTTTTCTTGAGTTTCATCTCCCAGTCTTACCCCGGGCAACTGATTTGGGAGCAGTGATTCTAAACTTTCATCCGCATTGCAAAACCTTCACTGAAAAAAGCTCATGGAGTGAAAGGCCCAAATAGGTAAGAAAACAATATGTACTTCCAGAGTTTCTAGATATTTCTTAAGAAGCTTTTTTTAAAAAAAGAAATATGTGTGAAACCTTATAAGTAGTAGCTATATATGAAGTAACTATTGGTTGAGAAAATATATAAAGGCAAAATATTACTCTAAATTTGACATTTTAAATGATTTTGTTTTTTATTCTTCATGAGAACATGCATGATTATTTGCAAATCAACCATATAAATCTGCGGGTATTAGTCATATTCCTGTTCTAAAGACTGGGCCCAATTCACCTAAAGATTGAAGAACTTACCACGACAAATTCATGCAGCTCATGCTCGCCTCTCGGGAGACTGCAGCTCACAGGTTGTGAACAAGAGGAGACATCTGTTACTTGTTTGTTCTGCTCCACATCCATTTATATTGTGAAGTACACCCACCCTCTGTGATAGTGATGTATCTGCCAATCAAGGGGTCTGATTCTATTGTCTCAGTTGTGGGCACATAAGCCAGGCTGCCCAGAGTTCTTTAGGGGAATGGGCATGGACACTGGAAGTAATGCATTGTTTTCTTAAATTCCCTGGGACCAGGTACACTAAGTGCCATCAAAGTCTGAATTGCAAGGGTCATCTCCCACCATGTGAGGGTGGGCTCACCTGGGAATAAAACCAAGTGCCCAGGGATGGAAAAAAGCATGCAATCCTGAGACTTCATGTAAACCCATGGATTCAGCCGGGCTTGAGGACAATTAGCCTCTAGACTTCCCAGATGTGTACATAATAATTGCATCCTTCTCCCACTCTCTTAAGCCAATTCAGACTGGTTTTCTCTCACTTGGAACTGGAAGAGCCCTGACTATTACTATAATCTCTGCTAGTCCAACCATTTGCATGTCTGTGCCTATGGTCAGAGATCTCTATTATACATTACACAGAGAGCAGTATTACTCATGGAGCTCATTATTACACAGAGTCAGTTATTACTCAGAGGGTGAGCTAATTATTACAGTAGAGTCAATTATTGCACTGAATCAATTATCACTCAGGGAGTCAATTATCACACAGAGTCAGTTATCACACACAGTCCATTATTGCATAGAATTGATTATTATCCTGAGGTTCAATTATTACACAGAATGTCATTTATTACACAGAATCAATTATTACACAGAATTAGTTATTACACAAAGTCAGTTACAATTCAGAAAATCAATTATTACACAGCAAATCAATTATTATAATGAGTCAATTGTTATACAGAGAATCACAATTATCTATTATCACACATGGTCATAATACATTTGAAAACCTTGTTTTTTTAATCCAGATCAACCACCATGTCTTGTTTTCCTAATATGGGATTCTAGTCATTTCTGACAGTCAGCTACTGTTACTTCTGAGAAGAAGATTCCACAGTGCCTTGAAAGGAGTGCAGCATCTAGGGACAAGTTCTGGAGACGAATTGAGGGAATTAAAATGTTCACTAGAAGGCCTGACAATATTATTCACTGGGAGAAAAAACAGGAAACGGAGCTACTTGTATGCACACTATGTCCTTAACCACATGAAACATAGACTTGTGACTGTAATAATTCCATCTCCATAAACACACATGCATAGGTGAGTATAGACACACAGACATGATAGACACACAGACATCACACACACACACACACACACACACACACACACACACACACACACACACACACAAAACACATCTAGAAAGATACAATAGCTATCATACATACAGATCTTACTTTATGCCAGTTACTGTGAGAAACACTACAAATATTACTCTATAAGGCAGGATAGTGTTTAATCTCACAGACTATGTGGAAGCATTGTCCAACAGACCTTTTATAAACGCTGGAAATATTCTGTAATCTTTGCTAACCAATAGAGTACCACGTGGTTATGGGGAGTTTGCAATGTTGCTATTGGTACTGAGGAACTGAAACTTTCATTGAATTTAATTTTGATTAATTGAAATTTAAACTTAAATCACATGTGGCTAGTGGCTACCATATTGAAAAACACAATCCTAGAATCTGTATACCTGGCTTCAAATCTCAGCATGACTATTTATTACCTATTTCACCTTGACAAATTGTTTAATTTCTCTATGCCTCAGCTTTCTTTTCCATAAAATAGGTCTCCCAATATTAACTACTTCGTATACCACCTCTGTCTCACATACAGAGGCCAATGATGTTTTTTCTGTTTGATAGAAATATTGATTTTATTACTTTTCTAGGACTACCATAACGACTGCAAACCTGGTGGTGGCTTAAAATGAGAAAAAATTTATTATCTCATAGATCTGGAGGCTGGAAGTCAGAAATCAGGATTGACTCCTTTTAGAAGTTCTTGGGGGGAAAGCCTGTTCCATGACTTTCTCTTAGTTTCTGGTGGTTGCTGGCAGAACTTGGGGTTCTTTCACACATTCCTCCAATCTCTGCCTCCTTTTCTTTGCATCCATCCCACATCTGCGTCGTGTTAGGTGGTACTTCTATGGAATCTCTGAGCTTAAGTATGAGTTTATACTCTGTCTCAAATTTAAAAATCTTTCTTTATAAGAATATGTGCCATTGAAGGTGGGTCCACTCCTTCATATCCTTAACCTAATTACATCTTCAAAGACCCGTTCTTGAAAGAAAGGCACATTCAAATGTTCCAGGTATAAGGACTTGAATTAGGACTTTCTTCTTTTTTTAAAATATCACTGTTCAGCCCATGACATGAATGGTTTATATTTTTGTGATTTTTATTATCACCTGTTTCATAAACTTTTCAACAAGAAAAAAATACTTCTTTTAAAAAGGAATATAACTTACCTACTCCTCTTATACAACTACTTCCCTTTTCATAAAACCCTGAAGGACCCATGTTTCTGCTGTAGCAGAATATGTAAGTCTATAGTAATTATTACCTTGATGAAAAGAGTACATGATAAGTCTTAATACAATTGCAAGCTCTGAAACAAAGGACTAATTTAAAGCAGTAGATGACATTAACCTGTGTTCCCATGAGTACATTAGGATTTTCAAAATACAGCACTTTCTCCTTGTACTGCATGCATACAAATGGGACTCAATTTATTGCAAATGGTATTTCAGAGCACAACGCTCGTGACATAATTAAGAAATGTATTCAGCCTGTTACTCATTTAATACCATTAGGGTTCTTATCAAAAAGCCGTGTGTCGCCCCACAGTGTCGCTATCAGATTTATGGATTGTAAATACAGATATATTTTATTCATAGTAGATTCTTGTGACTTCAATTATGCAATAAGTATTTATTTGGCATTCATTCTTTCTCCCCCATTTGATAGCCATCATTAATTCATGGGAAACTGATTAAGCCTCTTGTAAAGCTCTAGCAAACATCTTAGAAGACCAACTCAATTTGTAAGGACGAAGCTGTTGTCACAGTTATTTCAGATGAAGCAAAAAATAGTCTTTGAACTGAACAACTTCAGGGATAGTGCTTAGCAAAATGGTAAGCACTAGTGTCCCTCTTCTCTCCTGCAGGAAGTCCCAACACTAGAGTCCAGTTGACTCCTTTAATATCACTGCAAAATGGTCCTCACTCAGTCTTCTTCAGCTCCTTAAATGAAATTACCATCCATTCAATTTCTTATTCAAGTCTGGGGACTACTCAGATCCTCCATCTTTTACCCCAAACAAACCAGCAAGTTCTGTTGGCTCTGTCTCCTACATATCCTTGAGCAACATGGATTTGAATGACATGAGTTCATTTATAAGCAGATTTTCTTCTCCCTTTGCCACCCCTGAGAAAGCAAGACCCACTGCTCCTCTTGCACCTTCTCCTCAGCCCACTCAACATGAAAAAGGCAAAAATGAAGACTTTATGATGATCCACTTAATAGTAAATATAGTTCCTCTTTATGAGTTTCTTAATATCATGATTTTCTCTAGTTTGCTTTATCTTAAGTATACAGTATATAATAATATAACATGCACAATCTGTGATAATCAACTGTTTATGTTATCAATGAGGCTTCCAGTCAACAGAAGGCTATTTGTCATTTAGTTCTGGGGTGAGTCAAAAGTTATATTCAGATTTTCAACTGCATGGCAGGACAGGGGGTTCTGGGTCTGTAACCTTCATGTTATTCATCAACTGTAACTGAAATGATCTCACTTCTCACTAGGGTGGCCAACTTGTTCGGGATTGCTTGAGACTTTCTGAATTTGGGAAATAGAAGACCCATGTCCCAGGAGTCCCTTATTCCCAACCAAGGCAGGATGGTTTGAAAAGATTGTCTCCATTTCAAAACAGAAATTGCCACATCCCAGAAGCTCCCCTCAATCCTCAGCAAATGGAGATGTTACACCTACTTGTTACACCTTCCCGTCCATCTCTACATCTACAATCACCTCTACTCTTGACAACTGCTATATTATCTGGTTCTACTTTTCCTCTGTGGTCGTTAAGTTTCCATATGTGTTTTATTACCCTCTTGCTTAAAATCCTCCACTAGATTAAACTTCGTACCATAACATGCAATGCCTTGTTGTATTAGTTTCCTATTGCTGCTGTAACAAAACACAAACTTGGCAGTTTAAAAATATGCACACTTGGTCTGGCTCAGTGGCTCAGCCTGTAATCCCAGCACTTTGGGAGGCTTAGGTGAGTGGATTGCCTGAGCCCATGAGTTCGACACCAGCCTGGGAACCTTGGCAAGACCTGGTCTCCACAATAAATAAAAAACTAGGTGGGCGAGGTAGCACATGCCTGTAATTTTGGCTACTTGGAAGACTGAGGTGGAAGGATGGCCGGAGCCCAACAGGTCGACACTGCAGTGGCCGTGAGTACACCAAGGCACTCCAGCCTAGGTGACAGAATGAGACTCCAACTCAATAAATAAATAAATAAATAAATAAATAAATAAATAAATAAATATGCACACTTATTGTTCTATGATTCTTGAGATCCGGAATCCAAAATCAGTTTTACTGACCTAAAATCAGTGTTGGCAGGGCTAATTCTTTTTGGAGACTCTAGAGAAGAATCTGTTTCTTATCTTTTTTAGACATCCTCATTCTTTGACTCCTGGCCTCACATCATGTAGCCTTTTCTCCCTCTGCCTTTTCTCTTCCTATCTGACTCTCTCACCTCTTATAAGTACTTTCCTAGGGACCCTTATGCTTTCATTTGACTTATAACACAATCCAGGATGCTTCATCATCTCAAGCTCCTGAACTTGTTCATATCTGCAAAGTCCTTTAAACCATGTGAAGTAACATATTCACAGGTTCTGGGGATTAGAGTTTGACCATCTTTGGAAAGGGAACATTACTCAGCCTACCACACCTGTTCAATTTAGTCTCTGTCTTTATTTTGGGGATCTTAAATGGCACCAATGGTGGATATACATAATCAGTTCATTCACCTCATACCCTGGCCTTCTTTCAAGTCTTTGAACACACTGTGTTTATTATCAATTTGAGGTGTTTTCACTTGATGTCTTCTTTGCCTGAATGCATTCTTTCAGATATGCAGACGATTGAGTCTTTCTCATTATTTAAGCCCCAAATGTTACCATGTTAGAGAGTTCCTCTTTGGACTACTCTCATCCCCTACCTACCAGCATCCTCTATTTCATTATATCACTTAGGGTGCTTTTGATACAAGCAGAGATAATGCAATTCAAAACTGTTTTTAAAATAAAAAAGGTCAGTCATGACACATAATAGAGGTAGATAACCCCACTGTTGGTAAATTCGGCGATGTCATCAGAAACCCAGGTATATCCCATGATTTCTCTATCCCACTTCATGGTCATAAAAAGGCTGCAAGACTCAGGGTATCATAGGTGAACAGAAAAAAGTCCATGAGACAAAAAAGTCTATGTGTATTTTATCTGAAAAGCAAAGAAACTTTTTAGGTAGGCCCCATCCTGGCAATAGACTTTGCCTCACCTCTCATTGGCTAGAACGGAATCACCTGTTCACCTCTAAACCAACTACTGCCAAGAAGAATGGGATTACCATAATTGGTTACTATCACAGTGTTGTATGCACCTGGTGGTTGGATATCTGAACAAAACCAAAATATAGAAGCAGATGTTAGAGAGATAGCTCATCTGTCTTCTACAACAATTCTTTTTAAAATTTCTTTATTGTGTATATCAATTTTAGAAAAAAACTTCTTCTGTTCATTGCCTATATTTTTCTAATAAAATATAGTTTTATTAAGGGTAGGTATTTACCTCTCTTGTTCTCAACAGTATCCTGATCCCCTAACACAGTGTCTGGCATAAAATAAATACAAAACAAATCTGATGTATTGAAAGAATATTGCTTACTAAAATAACTCTTATATCAATTCATTTTTGTAATTTTATATATAGTTTTTCATGTAGTTCCAACAAATGTCTACTGAGCACTGTGATACACTAGGCACTGTGCTAGCAGGAATAGCAGCGAGCAAGATAAACATGATCTTTAGAAGCTCTCATTCTAAAGGGGATAAAGCAAATTGAGGCAATATTGGAATGAATCTTGATTTTTTTCTCATTCCAGACACTTAAGAATTAGGCTCCAAAATTCCATACCAAAGTGATTTTCTTTGGCATAGATTCTTAAACTTCATAGTTCATTAGAATTGTCTGAGTTGCTAGATGAAATGCCAGTTACTATCTGGATTAGACAGGGTTATCCAGAGAAACATAAGCAATAGGATATCAAAATAGATACGAGAGAAGAGATTTATTGTAGGAATTGACTCATGTGGTCCATGGAGGCCAAGAAGTTTCATGATCCGTCATCTACAAGCTAGAAAACCAGGAAAGCTGGGGGTATAATTCCATCCCAGTCTGAAGGTCTGAAAATGGAGGTGAGGGGCTGATGGTGTAAGTCCTGGTCTGAGTCTATAAGCCAGTGTTAGAGGGCAGGAGAAGATGAATGTTCCAGCTCTGCCTTTTTGTTCTATTCTATTCCTCAACAAGCTATATGATGTCAACCCACATTGGTGAGAACATCTTCTGTACTCAGTCTACTGACTTATATGCTAATCTTATCCATAAACACTCCCATGTACTCATCTAGAAATAATGCTATACCAGCTACCTAGGTATCCCTCAGTCCAGTGAAGTTGATAACATCAATCAATTTTCTGGTCCCAGGAATCTTTATTTTAATAAGGTTTTCTGAATAGTTATGATCAGATGGCTTACGGCCCACCCTTTGAGTAGCAGGGTTCTGTGAGATGTTATCCTCTCAGGATAAGCTTAGTGAAATCCTGAGGTTGGAAAAAACTTCCTCTGTATTCTGAATGCTTCCTTATATGTTTTCCAGAACAAATACTGTTAAAGTTCAGTTTTGTATAAATAACAAAAATTTTAAGGATAAGTATGTCCTGTGAAATATCTGAGGCAAACTTATACTAAAAGAAAATTGTTGTTTTCTTGTAATGCAAAGTTAACTGAGCATCCTGTATTTTTATTTGCAAAAACTTGGCAACCATACTTCTTAGAGAGATATAAACAAATGTAGGATATCTTTGAAGATCACTGAAATCTGGTATAATAAGAACTATACTAGAAGAAAGTGAAGGAAGTTGCATAAGCCTAGAGTTAGACAGCGTTGGAGGGAAAATTCAGATTGAAAGGCCAAGGAGATGCCGGGCTCGGTGACTCAGCCTGTAATCCTGAGCCTTTGGGAGGCTGAGGTGAGTGGATTGCCTGAGCCTGCGGGTTCGAGACCCGCCTGGGCAGGCGAGACCTCATCTCTACAATCAATCAAAAATTAGCCGGGCGTGGTAGTGCATGCCTGTAATTCCGGCTACTCGGAAGGCTGAGGTGGAAGGATTGCTGGAGCCCAGCAGGTCGAGGCTGTGGTGGCCAGCAGCAGCCATTGCACTCTAGTCTGGGTGACAGAGTGAGACTCCAACTCAAAAAAAAAAAAAAAAAGAAAGGCCAAGGAGGCCTTCCTATAGGAAGTAAAATTTAAGCTGAAAATTAAAAGATGAGTAGGAAACACCTGGAAAATGGAAGAAAGTTGTTTTTCACAAACAGAAGTTGAGCTATCAACATGGAGACCAGAGAGATGATGCCTTCTTGGGAATTACAACAAATACTCGCTTATGGATAGGGGCCATGGTGACAGGTGACACTCTAGGGGATATCTCAGGCCAGACTTTCAAGAGATCTGTGCCAAGTATCTGAAACTATAATACAGGGCAACTCACCAAACTCCAGCTGTACTTTAAAGCCCCCTCCTCTGGATATAATACAGGGCAACTCACCAAACTCCAGCTGTACTTTAAAGCCCCCTCCTGAGGATTTTGACTCAAGAACTTATTAAAATAAAGATTCCTGGGACCAGAAAATTGTTTGATGTTATCAACTTCACTGGGCTAAGGAATACCCAGATAGCTGGTAAAACATTATTTCTGGGTGTGTCTATGGGAGTGTTTCTTGATGAGATTAGCATTTAAGTCAGTAGACTGAGTACAGAAGATGTACACATATATATATATAAAAAGTTTGTACAAACGTAATTGTAGTTTTTGTAAGTTGAAATTTGCCATTTGATATTGGAATACATTCTTCATAAATTTGGTTATTTTAAACACATTTTAATACACATTTCTCACTTTATGTATTTTTTCTAATGATTTATTACTTACTGTTTATTTTATATTTATTTTAGACTATGGAAATGATGTTAGATAAAAAGCAAATTCAAGTGATTTTCTTATTCGAATTCAAAATAGGTTGTAAAGAAGCAGAGACAACTCACATCATCAAGGAACTGCTAACAAACAAGCAGTGCAGTGGGTGGTTCAAGAAGTTTTGCAAAGGAGATGAGAGCCTTGAAGATGGAAAGCATAGTGGCCGGCCGTCAGATGTTGACAATTACCAATTGAGAACAATCATCAAAGCTGATCCTCTCACAACTATACGAGAAGTTGCTGAAGAACTCAACGTCGACCATTCTACAGTCATTCAACATTTGAAGCAAGTTGGAAAGGTGAAAAAGCTTGATAAGTGGGTGCCTCATGAGCTGACCAAAATTTTTTTTAAATTGTCATTTTGAAGCATCATCTTCTCTTATTCTGTGCAACAAGCCATTTCCTGATTGGATTGTGATGTGCTACGAAAAGTGGATTTTATACAACAACCAGCAATGACCAGCTCAGTGGTTGGACCCAGAAGAAGTTTCAATGCACTTCCCAAAGCCAAACTTTCAGGAAAAAAGATCATGGTCATGTTTGGTGATCTGATCTACTACAGCTTTTGAAATCCTGGTGAAGCCATGACATCTGAGAAATATGCTCCGTAAATCAATGTGATATACCAAAAATTGCAATGCCTGCAACCGGCATTGGTCAACAAAAAGAGCTCAATTCTTTTCCACAACAATGCCTGATGGCACATTGCACAGGCGACACTTCAAAAGTTGAACGAATTGGGCTACAAAGTTTTGCCTCATCTGCTATATTCATCTGATCGCTCCCCAATCAACTACCTTTTCTTCAATATCTCAACAACTTTTTGCAGGTAAAACGCTTTCACAACCTGCAGGATGCAGAAAATGCTTTCTAAGAGTTCATTGAATCCTGAAGCATGAATTTTTATGCTATAAGAATAAACAAATTTATTTTTCATTGACAAAGATGTGTTGATTGTAATGGTTCCTATTTTGATTAATAATGATGTGTGTGAGCCTGGTTATAATGATTTAACATTCACGGTCTGAAACCACAATGACTTTTGCATCAATGATATATATATCTCCCTGGAGTTGTATGCATTTTGAATAAGTCCATTCAACCAATGAGTGGATTTCTCAGACAAGAGTCAGTTTACACCAAAGATAGACAGAAGTCCATTGAATTTTTTTTAAAGCAACATGAAGAGGCATTCTAAATGGTGTTTTACCTTCCCTCTGCTGTCCCCTTGGTCTTAGCTAAAATTTTTCTGTACAAGAGGGTAGAATGGCTACTGGAAGACAGTTGATAACCTATTGTCAAAAGGAAAAATTATGACAAATTTAATTATAGATCTGACTGTCTTTTATTCATGACTCATGAATTGGAGCAGTCTTCACTCCACAAAATAAAATGAGATCTCCCGCTGGGAATAGCAGAACAGTGGGTTTTGTAAAGATGGGAACAAGGTAAACAGAACAGTAAGGGGGAAAAAACCTAATTAGTTAATATCAGGTTACTTCAGATTACTTTTTTTCATAAAGGTCAAAGCAAAGGGGACTTTCTTATGTTGACTCAGGTAGGCTGGAGTCTCCTATTTTCAAGAAAAATTAATCTGTTTGGGGACTTATCTGCTTCCTTAAAGTTTCTGTTTGATTATGTGAGTGACTCCACTTTGATTTGGTGTGGTCTGTTGGGGCCTAGTGCAGGAGCTCAGAGCAAAATAACAGCCTTCCACAATTTTTGTTTAACACTATGCTACTGCAAGATTAAAAAGTAGAGATTGAGGAAGAGATGCATTTTAGATGGGGCAATCTGGAAAGACCATTTCAAGGAGAGGACATCAAGGAAGGGAAGTAAATGAAGTACAGAAATTAGTAGATGTTCTGAGAAAAAGTTTTCCAGGTCAAAGAATCTGCACCACAAATCACCTGAAGCCAGGTTCTGGAATAAAAATGGCCAGGAAACTATGAAGTGATCCTTCTTAAATAACAAAGAGGTTTGATTAAAATAGGTTTAATGGCCTATGCTGGTCACAGAAGAAAGCCACGATTCTTCTTTCTTAATGATGCCACCACTTTCTGAAATGCAGCATTGTTGGCAGGTCCTAGAGTGACTTCAAAGGAGGTCGTTTGATCATCCAAGCAAGTGATTGGAACACTCATCCCAGGAAATAGAAGTGAGCAACAGCTAGCCCCCAGTTTCTCAACTCTCATCTCCCCAAGCCCCTGATCTCATCCCATTTGAAGATCGCTCACTGGCAGACTCTCTTATCATGAAGCACAGACAATGGCAGCTGCCAAATCTTCCAGTTTCTCTGAACTGTTGTCCAAAGCTCACCCTTCCCAGGACTGCAAATCTCCTTCTGGGAAAAATGATCGTGAGCTGCTTTCATGACAAGCTAGCTAATTCCTGAATTCCTCTTTCCTTCTACACACTTTGCTCACACCTTGTAAACTCCTACTTGATCAATTCAAACATCATTTTCATGGGAAATTCTACCATAATCTCTCTCTCTCACAAACACACACACACACACACACACACACACACACACACACACCAGGTTACATACTCTCAGGGCTCCCTAAGTGTCTGCCAATGTGTGATTATATAAGATAGTGTGGTTAATGTGTCTGTTCAGGCTGTAGCCTTTATGAAGCCTACATTGTGTTGCTACAAGGTAAATGTTTACAACTGGCAAAATTGTGATTCCTTTAAAAATGTAACATGAACACATATCACACATTTTACTTAACTCTTTAGTTAATGTAGGAACCCATAAGGTATTACAAATGGTTCAAAGAAGAATTCAAAGGGCAGATAAATATACAGTTGAACATAATTTACAAATAGAAGCAAGACTGGTCAATATCCACAAGGTAAGAATCAATTGCGACGTCTGGTGAGATGGCAACGGGGCAGCCTAGTCTAAGAGACCCTCTGCAAAGGAGAACACAGAGGGTCCCTGGCTCTCTCCCCAGAGGCTGTGGATCCCAATGTTGGCAGCCTGCTCTTCACACAGAGCTCAGCCTTGCACTGCTGGGGCATCGCGGCGGTCTGGACAATCACTGCAGCTGCAGACATGGCAGCCACTGGTGCTGCCACAGCCTCTGTGGCTGCCATAGCACATCGTGCCACCCGTGCCTGAGGTGATCTACGATTTCAGTCTTTGAAGCCCCGCAGGCAAGATCTGCTGGGATTGCTGCTGCCATTATGGTCACTGTGGCATCCTGCCGGCTGTGGGTCTCCTCCCGTGTAGCTTGAGGCAGGCTCCCATCTCCAGCCTCTGCCTGGCTCCTGCCCGGCACCACCCCCTCTGGGGCTGTGAGATAGCACCACCTGCTGGTGATGCAAGGTAACAACACCGAAATGGGACAAACAAGCTTGAAAAACAGACACAGGCCAGATTTGAGTGGTGCACTGAGTGGTGATCTGAACTGTCCTTCACAGCAGGCCAGGGGCAACTGACTCTAACTGTGACAAATTTACCAGCTTCAGAAGACGGCTAGAAATCAGAGCTGAAAGGACATTGGACTTAAACAAAAAGTCTCAGAGTGTGCTCGATTGGTTCTGTTAGCTTAATGACTTGATTCTATTCCTACTGTTTTGTTCCTTTTTTTCCTCTTCCTTTTCTTCTCTTTTCTCCTCTCTGTAAACCATATATTTGTATAGAGGAACAGCACGCCAGGAAGGTGGTTGGTTAGCTTGTATGTTAGCATCATTGTATGTTTTAGTTTTTTTTTGTATGAAAGTTGGTTAGTCTGTAGCCATGGTCTATTGTTTTTATCTGTTTCAGTTTAGGTCTCTCTCTCCATTTGTTAGTACACTTGTCTGTTTTCCCCCTTACTTCTCTCTTTCTCCATCTCCCGCTTTCCCCCACTGTCTGCTCCATTCTCTTCCCTCTGCTAACCTCATTTTATTTCAGGGAGAAAACCTACAGCCCCACTGCATGGACAGATTCCAAGGCACTGGGAAGTGTGTTTCAGGTTATCCATACACCTGTCAGTGGATCCCAGGACCTGCAGATAGATTTTGAATCACAGCTTCCCCCTTAAGTAAATCTCAAAACTGCAAAAAGGACCACCCCCTAACCTACAGTGCGACTCCAGAATCGAACAAAGTAAGAGGGCATACATATAGAAGAATAGGAGATGGAACAAGCAGAAGTAAAAGCAACCCCTCTACCCCTGAATAACAGAATTAAAGAAGACAGTGACGTGGAGGGAAGGAAAAAGTAGGGAGGAAAAAACCACACAAATGAAGAAAAACCAAAAGAAAAATACAGGTCTCAAACAGACCCCTGGGAGGTCAGACACTGAGAAAACAGACTCTGGAACACAAACAATGAAGAGCCCCCAGAATGACTGGTCACATGCAACAAACCCAGACATCAAGACATTAATAGAGAGAATTTAAAAAATTGAGGAGTAACAAGAGGAAAATAGGAAGGAGCTGATATCAGAAATAACAGGAGTAAAGAATACTGTGATGGAAATAAATAACAAACTAATAAGCATGGAAAGCAAAATTAGTCAAGCAGAAGAAAGAATCTCAGAGTTCAAAGACCAAAACACAGAACTAACCCAAACTGTCAAAAACATAGAAAAGAAGCTCAAAAAGACAGAACCAAAACTTCAAAAGATGAATGATCACTTCAAGAGAACGAACCTAAGAGTAATTGGCCTTCCTGAGGCAGAGAGAGAAACAGAGGCCACACTGGAACAAACATTTCATGAAATCATTCAAGATAACTTCCCTCATCTCATCAGTGATGAAAAAATTCAAACACATGAGATTCAGAGAACCCCTGCAAGACAACAAATGAGAAGACCAACACCCAGACACATAATAATTCACCTAAACAAAGCAGGTGAAAAAGAAAAAATCCTAAAGGCAGCAAGAGAAAAAGGTCAGACTACCTACCAGGGAAGATCAATTAGAATAGCAACAGATTTATCTACAGAAAACCTCCAGGCTAGGAGACCTTGGAGCCCTATCTTCAAAGTTCTAAAAGATAAACAATTTCAACCAAGAATAACCTACCCAGCCAAGCTAATGTTCATCAGTGAGGGAGAATTGAAATCTTTCCCAGATATCCAATTCCTAAGAACTTATGCTGCCACCAGACCACCTCTACAAGAAACACTTAAGAAAGTATTGAACACAGAAGGAAAGGAAAAAAGAACAACAACGTTCTTCACAAGAGTACAGGTAAAAGATTAAAAACACACATGATCTAGCTCTAAAACCAAAAGAAAGACAACACACCAACAGGAAGAACAACAACAACTCTGTAAGAACATTATGATAGGGATTAACTCTCACATTTCAATAATTAGTTTGAATGTGACTAAATGCACCACTGAAAAGACATAGAATGGCAAAATGGATAAAATATCACCAGGCAACAATCTATTGCCTTCAAGAGACCAACCTTACTGGAAAGGACACTCACAGACTCAAAGTAAGAGAATGGAAAACAAACTTTCAGGTGAATGGAACACAAAAGAAAGGAGGAGTCGCGATCTTAATCTCAGACAAAATACCCTTTAAGCTATCAAAAATTTAAAAGGATACAGAAGGCAACTACATAATGATAAAAGGTTCAATCCATCAACAAGAAATATCCATCCTAAACATATGCACCCAACATAGGAGCACCAGCTTTCATAAAGCAGCTCCTAGGTAAACTAAAAAAAGATATAGACTCCAATACCATCATAGCTGGGGACTTTAATGCCACACTCACAACCCTAGACAGATCATCAGGACAAAAAATCAGCAATGAGATCTGAAACCTCAATGTGACACTTGATCAAATGGACTTAATTGATACCTACAGAACCCTCCATCCAAAGACCACAAAATACACTTTCTACTCATCACCTCATGGAACATGCTCTAAGATTGACCACATACTTGACCATAAATCAAGCATAAGCAAATTTAAAAGGACCGAAATTTTACCATGCACCTTCTCGGACCACAGTGAAATAAAAATAAACTTTAACACCAACAAGGTCCCACAAAACCCACAAAGACATGGACACTAAACAGCATGATGATAAACAATTCCTGGGTCAATGATGAAATCAAAACAGAGATTAAAAGATATCTGGAAACAAATGAATATGATGAAACATCTTACCAAAATCTCTGGGATGCCATGAAATCCATAGTAAAAGGGGAATTTATATCCCTACAAACGCCATGAAGAAAATGAAAGGATCACAAATTAACAGCCTAACAAGACACCTAAGGAAGTTGGAAAAGCAAGACCACAAAAACCCTAATTTCAGCAGAAGAATCCAGATCACCAATATAAAAGCCCAAATCCAGGACATAGAAGACAAAAAGATAATACAAAAAACCAATGAAAGAAAAAGCTGGTTCTTTGAAAGGATAAACAAGATCAATGGTCCCCTAGCTAGACTGACCAAGAAAAAGAGAGAAAAGCCCAAAGAAAAACAATCAGAAACACAAAAGATGAAGTCACATCTGACCCTGAAGAAATACAAAAATCATTAGAGACTACTATGTATATTTGTATGGAAACAAACTTGAAAACCTTAAGGAAATGGAGGACTTTCTGTCATCACACAACCTGCCTATGTTGAAACAAGAAGCCAGGCTCGGTGGCTCAGCCTGTAATCTTGCGCCTTGGGAGGCTGAGGTGAGTGGATTGGCTGAGCCCGTGGGTTTGAGACCCACCTGGGCAACTTGGTGGGACCTCATCTCTACAATAAATAAAAAGTTAGCCAGGCATGGTAGCACATGCCTGTAGTTCCCGCTACTTGGAAGGCTGAGGCAGCAGGATCGCCAGCGTCCAGCAGGTTGAGGCTGTGGTGGCCAGGAGCAGGACACTGCACTCCAGTCTGGGTGACAGAGTGAGACTCCAACTCAAAAACAAAAACAAAAACAAACAAAAAAAGAAACAAGAAGAAATTGAGACCCTAAATAGACTAATAACAATAAAGGAAAGTGACTACATAATAAGAAAACTACCTGCAAAAAAAAAAAAAAAAAAAGCCCTGGACCAGATGAATTCTACAAGACATTTAAAGAGGAGCTGATACCAATCCTACTGAAGGTATTCCAGGTGACTGAGAAAGATGGAAGTCTCCCCAAATCATTTTACGAAACTAACATTACATTGATACCCAAGCCAGGTAAAGTCTCAACAAAGAAAGAGAACTACAGGCCAATATCTTTGATGAACATGGATGCTAAAATTCTCAACAAGATCCTAGCAAACCAGATCGAACAACACATCTCAAAAATCATACATCATGACCAAGTAAGCTTCATCCTTGGGATGCAAGCCTGGTTCAACATTCGTAAAACCATAAATGTAATTAAATACATCAACAGATGTCAAAACAAAAACCATATGATTATATCATTAGATGCAGAAAAAGCGTTTGATAAAATCCAGCACCCCTTCTTGATAAAAACCCTCGAATATCAAGGCACACGGGGAACATACTTCAAAATAGTAAAAGCCATCTACAAGAAACCCACAGCCAGCATACTCCTAAATGGACAAAAATCGGAACCATTTCCCCTGAAAACTGGAACAAGAGAAGGATGCCCACTCTCACCTCTCCTGTTCAATATAGTATTGGAAGTCCTGGCTAGAGCAATAAGAAAAGAGAAGGCGGTCAGGGGTATTCAAATAGGAAAAGAGGAAGTCAAGTTATCTCTCTTTGCAGATGACATGACTGTGTACCTTGAAAACCCTAGAGAATCTGTCAAAAACCTCCTTACACTGATAAAGGCCTTTGGCAAAGTCTCAGCATATAAAATAAATGTGCAAAAGGCAATCGCATTTCTTTACACCAATAATAAACAAACAGAAGCCCAAATAAAAAACACAATTCCATTCACAATAGCCACACACTCAAAAATGAAATACCTTGGCATCTTCCTAACCAGAAACATGAAAGACCTTTACAATGAAAACTACAAAGCACCGCTCAAAGAAATCAAAGATGACACAAACAAGTGGAAAAATATCCCATGCTCATGGATTGGAAGAATCAACATTGTGACAATGTCCAACCTACCTAAGGCAATCTACAGATTTAATGCAATACTCATCAAATTACCAGCAACATTCTTCTCAGACCTAGAAAAAAACAACACAGCAATTCATATGGAAACACAAACATCCAAGAATAGCCAGAACAATCCTCAGCAAAAAAAACAAAGTAGAAGCGGCAAGATGGCGACGGGGCAACCCAGTCTCTGAAGCCCTCTCCAAAGGAGATCTGCAGTGGGTCTCTGACTCTCGCCCCGGGGGACTGGGGACCCCAACATCGCAACCTGCTCTTCATACAGAGCTCGGCTGTTGCCACCGCTGGGACATCACAACGGACTGGACAGTTACTGCGGCACAAACAGTGACACTGCCGCCGCAGCCCCTCCCCCCACCACTGCTGCTGTCGCCGCTGTTGCTGCGGCCTCTGTGACAGGTAGCATATCACACCACCCAGGCCCGAGGCCATCCACATCAAAGCCCTTCAGGGAAGATCTGCTGGGATCGCTGCCACCTCTCCTGAGTCCGAGACTGTCCTGCCCGCCCGGCGTAAGGCTCCTGTTGCCTGCTCAGAGGCAGGCAGCTATCTTGTTCCTATCCGGCCCCACCCCCTCTGGGGCGGGCAGCTGAGAGAGCACCACCTGCTGGCGATTCAAGGTAACAACACCGAAATGGAAGAAACAAGCTTGATAAAGACATAGACCAGAGTGCTGAACGAGGGTAATCTGAACTGTCCTTCACAGCAGACCAGGGGCAACTGACCCTAACTGCAACTAATTTACCAGCTTGAAAAGAAAACTAGAAATCAGACCTGAAAGGACATTGGACTTAAACGAAATGTCTCAGAGTGTGCTTCATTGATTCTATTAGTTTAATGACTTAATTCTATTCCTACTGTATTGTTCCCTTTTTTCTTTTTTTCTTTTCCTTTTCTTCTCTTTTCTTCTCTCTGTAAACCATATATTTGTATAGAGGAATAGCACACTAACAAGGTGGTTGGTTAGCTTGTATGTTAGCATCACTATATGTTTTATTTTGATTTTTATTTTTTGTATGAGAGTTGGTTCGTCTGTAGCTGTGGTCTATTTTTTTTATATGTTTCAGTATAGGCTTCTCTCTCTATTTGTTGGCACACTCGTTTGTTTCCTCCCCTTACTCCTCTATCTCTCCACTCCTCTCTTCAACCCACTATCTGCTCCATTCTCTCTCCTCTACTAACCACATTTTATTTCAGGGAGTAAACCTACAGCCCCACTGCACAGACAGATTCCAGGGCAGTGGGAAGTGGTTTCCACATTATCCACACACCTGTCAGCGAATACCAGGACCTGCAGATAGATTTTGAATCACAGCTCTCCCCTTAAGTAAGTCTCAAAACTGCAAAAAGGACCACCTCCAACCTACAGTGCAACTTCAGAATTGAACAAAGTAAGAGGACATACATAAAGAATAGGAGATTGAACAAACAGAAGTAAAACCAATCCCTTTACCCCTGAATAACAGAATTAAAGAAGACGGTGATGTGGAGGGAAGGAAAAAGTAGGGAGGGGGAAAAATGCACAAATGAAGAAAAACCAAAAGATGAATATAGGTCTTGCACAGACCCCTGGGAAATAAGAAACTGAGAAAACAGATTCTGGAACACAAACAATGAAGAGTCCCCAGAATGACTGGTTACATGCAACAAACGCAGACATCAAGACATTAATGGAGAGAATTTAAAAAATTGAGGAGTAACAAGAGGAAAATAAGAAGTAGCTGATGTCAGAAATGACAGCAATAAAGAATACTGTGATGGAAATGAACAATAGACTAATAAGCATAGAAATCAGAATCAGCCAAGCAGAAGAAAGAATCTCAGAGCTCGAAGACCAAAACACAGAACTAACCCAAACTGTCAAAAGCATAGAAAAGAAGCTCAGAAAGACAGAACAAAACCTGCAAGTGATGAATGATCACT
>NW_007077008.1:0-1193 GCF_000164805.1 Carlito syrichta | reverse complement strand
GGACTCTCCCCAAATCATTTACGAAGACAACATCACATTGATACCCAAGCCAGGTAAAGATCCAACAAAGAAAGAGAACTACAGGCCAATATCTTTGATGAACATAGATGCTAAAATTCTCAACAAGATCCTAGCAAACCGGATTCAGCAATACATCTCAAAAATCATCCAACATGACCAAGTAGGCTTCGTTCCTGGGATGCAAGGCTGTTTCAACATTCGTAAAACCATAAATGTAATTAAATACATCAACAGATGTCAAAACAAAAACCACATGATCATATCATTCGATGCAGAAAAAGTTTTCGATAAAATCCAGCACCCCTTCTTGATAAAAACACTTGAACATCTAGGCATACGGGAAACATACCTCAAAATAGTAAAAGCCATCTACAAGAAACCCACAGCCAGCATACTCCTAAATGGACAAAAATTGGAACCAATTCCCCTGAAAACTGGAACTAGACAAGGATGCCCACTCTCACCCCTCATGTTCAACATAGTATTGGAAGTCCTGGCTAGAGCAATCAGAGAAGAGGAGGCAATCAGACGTCTTCAAATAGGAAAAGAGGAAGTCAAGTTATCTCTCTTTGCAGATGATATGACTGTGTAACTTGAAAACCCAGGAGAATCCGTCAAAGGCCTCCTTACATTGATAAAGGCCTTTGGCAAAGTCTCAGGATACAAAATAAATGTACAAAAGACAATCGCATTTCTCTACACCAATAATAAGCAAACAGAAACCCAAATAAAAAACATGATTCCATTCACAATAGCCACAAAAAAATGAAATACCTTGGCATCTTCCCAACCAGAGATGTGAAAGACCTTTACAATGAAAATTACAAAACACTGCTTAAAGAAATGAAAGATGACACGAACAAGTGGAAAAATATCCCATGCTCATGGATCGGAAGAATCAACATTGTGAAGATGTCCATCTTACCTAAGGCAATCTACAGATTCAATGCACTACCCATCAAATTACCAACAGCATTCTTCTCAGACCTAGAAAAAACAACACAGGAATTCATATGGAAACACAAACGTCCAAGAATAGCCAGAACAATCCTCAGCAAAAAAAACAAAGCAGGTGGTATCACAATACCAGACTTCAAACTTAACTATAAAATTACAATCATCAAAACAGCTTGGTATTGGTACAGGAACAAGCATATAGATCAATGGAACAG
>NW_007077007.1:0-393 GCF_000164805.1 Carlito syrichta | reverse complement strand
CTTCTCTTCTCTGATTGCTCTAACCAGGACTTCCAATACTATATTGAACAGGAGGAGTGATAGTGGGCATCCTTGTCTTGTTCCAGTTTTCAGGGGAAATGGTTCCAGTTTTTGTCTGTTTAGGAGTATGCTGGCTGTGGGTTTCTCATAGATGGCTTTTACTATTTTGAGGTATGTTCCCCATATGCCTAGATGTTCAAGGGTTTTTATCAAGAAGGGGTGCTGGATTTTATCAAAAGCTTTTTCTGCATCTAATGATATAATCATGTGGTTTTTGTTTTGACATCTGTTGATGTATTTAATTACATTTATGGTTTTACAAATGTTGAACCAGACTTGCATCCCAGGGATGAAACCTACTTGGTCATGATGGATGATATTTGAGATGTGTTG
>NW_007077006.1:0-784 GCF_000164805.1 Carlito syrichta | reverse complement strand
CAGGACACCCACAGACTCAAAGTAAGAGGATGGGAAACAAGCTTTCAGGCGAACAGAATACAAAAGAAAGGAGGAGTAGCAATCTTAATTTCAGACAAAATACCCTTCAAGCTATTAAAAATAAAAAAAGATACAGAAGGCCACTACATAATGATAAAAAGCTCAATCCATCATCAAGAAATATCTATCCTAAACATATATGCACACAACATAGGTGCGCCAACTTTCATAAAGCAACTTCTTGGAAAACTAAAGAAAGATATTGACTCTACCACTATCATAGTTGGGGACTTTAATACCCCACTCACAACCCTAGACAGATCATCAGGACAAAAAATCAGCAAGGAGATCCGGAACCTCAATGTGACTTTGGACCAAATGGACTTAATTGATACCTACAGAACACTCCATCCAAAGACCACAGAATACACATTCTACTCATCACCACATGGAACATATTCTAAGATCAACCACATACTCGGCCATAAATCAAGCATAAGCAAATATAAAAGGACCAAAGTTCTACCATACACCTTCTTGGACCACAGTGGAATAAAAATAAACATTGACACCAACAAAGTCCCCCTAAAACCCACAAAGACATGGACACTAAACAGCATGATGCTAAACAACTCGTGGGTCAACGACGAAATC
This sequence comes from Carlito syrichta, assembly GCF_000164805.1. Taxonomy (NCBI): domain Eukaryota; kingdom Metazoa; phylum Chordata; class Mammalia; order Primates; family Tarsiidae; genus Carlito; species Carlito syrichta. Next base: position 130 of record NW_007077006.1, on the reverse strand, counting down.
AAAACAGGGATCAAAAGATACCTGGAAACAAATGAAAATAAAGAAACATCTCACCAGAATCTCTGGGATGCCCTGAAAGCTATAGTAAGAGGGGAATTTATATCCCTACAAACACACATGAAGAAAATGG
>NW_007077005.1:0-885 GCF_000164805.1 Carlito syrichta | reverse complement strand
GCGGTGGCCGCCCCCGGCCCCGGCAGCCTCGGCCTGCTGGGCTCCAGCGATCCTTCCGCCTCAGCCTTCCGAGTAGCCGGTAAAAACCTTTTTATCTGGAGTTCTCGGCCGGTTAGAAATCACAGGACATATACGATTTATATATGTACGTATTTGTTTATTTACATAGATAATCGCATATATATGATAATCACATATAGATTTTGCTATAACAGAGTCGACATTAAAGTGACCGATGTCTGCTTCCTTTTGTCCTTTGTTGTGTAACTTGCCTTGGTTTGGGAAGGAGGATAGCACAGCTGACACAGAGACACTGTCATGCCTGTCCGTATGGTCACGGCCCCTAGAGAAGGGCATGGCCGGGGCGCGAGCGCTCCTGTACGGTTCCAAACCCGTGTTCGTGAGAGCTCGTGAAAAGCTGCTTCCCCTTACCACCTAAGCACTCCCAGTAAGGAGCTTCAGGAGATCCTTGACTTCCCTGTAGTCTATGCTCCTTCAACTGAAAGATGTGAATCTCCTTTTACTCCCCTTTTCTGAGTGGTTATAAGTTTGAATAACACAGTATCGATGTGATCATAAGCCTTGTGAGCTATATGACTTTTGTGCCCATGTCATCGTAAACTTTGTGATTCGTATGGCTTTTGCATATTGCGTGACGTCCTAGGCCCTTTACCCTGTGGCGAGCTTGATGAAGGCTTCTGCCGGGCCCTACTGGTCAAAGCTGTGAGATACGCCTGATACCTGGCACCGGGAAGTCTGGACCAAAAAAATCACTCGCTGTCGATAAACGTGGCTGAAGTTCAAGCGCTCGTCCCTGCTCTGCCGGTCGTGTGGCTGACGTGGAGGTCCCGGCGACTCTGGACCGTAAAAGCGAACTGTAAAAGT
>NW_007077004.1:0-874 GCF_000164805.1 Carlito syrichta | reverse complement strand
TCAGGGCCACCTATCCTGTGGCAGAAAAGAGGGGGTCTGTGAAGTTTGGAAGGGTGGAGGCTGGGGGGGATGTGCCTAGCTGGGATGGGATGAGCCCCTGCAGAGCAGAGCCCCCCCACGGGCTGCTCTGCTTGGAGACCCCAGAGCAAGTACCAAGCCCAGGGGTTTGGGCATGTTGTAAGGTGGAGGATCCCAGGACCTTTCATGCAGAAGGTCTTAGGGTAATCGATGTTCCTGTGTCTGTGCGTCCCTGAGCTCAGCACATGGTGCCTGCGGCTCAACAAATGATTACTGACTCTGTGTCCACAGAAAGGCCAAACAAGTCACTTTTTAGAGCGAGGCAGTGACCAGCATATTATTTTAGAAAAGCTAGTTTTAAAAAATGTATTTCAAAGGACGACAGTGTTTTTAAAGTCTAATTTAAACTTTTAAGTTCTTCACAGATGTTTGCTGGAATCATTTTCTAAAATAGAAATGGCACAATCTGCATTGTGCTTGGACTTCCTGGTTTCTTTGTTTCAGTTTTTAAGAGTTGCTACAATTCCTTCTGCCTTGTGATACAGCTGAGGTCCTCTTTGCCAAGGCAAGTGAGCTCTGATTGGTGGTTCAGGTGAACCAGCTCTAATTGGTTGGTTCAGGTGAGCTCTGGTTGGTTGGTTCACATGAGCTCTGGTTGGTTGGTCCAGGAGATCTTTGATTGGTATGTCCAGGTGAGCTATCATTGGTTGGTTTCTAAACCCACAGGAAAAAAAGTGCATTTTGGGGGAACTCAGTGTATTTTCAAACCCTAATCAGTAAATGGCTTTTGGGTTCTGTTTAATGGTGAAATTTTATTTTATTTTTTGAGTTGGAGTCTCACTCTGGAGTGCAGTGG
>NW_007077003.1:0-816 GCF_000164805.1 Carlito syrichta | reverse complement strand
GGAGGCTCAAACACCAAGACACTGATTTAAAAAAAGGCATGACCATTCACTGGGGCAACCATCACAGTGGAGTGCAACACTGGGGCACACATCACTGAGGAGGTTGAGTCATGTGGACGCTGATCACAGAAGAAACCTAGTCACTGGGGCACCCATCATAGCCGAGGGCCAGTCTCTAGGACACCCAACAAAGATGAGACCAGTCTCTGGGAACCAATCATAGATGACAGTCAATCACTGGGACACCAATCACAGAGGAAGTCCAGTCACTGGAGCACCAATCAGGGAAGAGGGACAGTCAATGGGGCACAAAACAGAGAGGAGAGACAGTCACTGAACACCCACAACAGATGAGGACCAGTCATAGGACGCCCATTAGACAGGAGAGTGAGTTAGTGGGATATCATTTTGGAGGAAAGTCATTCACTGTGACACACACTACAGAGATGGATTAGTCACTGGGACATTCATTATAGTGGAGACTCTGTACAGAGACTCCTATTACAGAGGGAAATCAGTTGCTAGGACAGCCATTATGGAGGAGTGTCGGTGACCAGCACTGACCAAAGGTGGGTTAGAACCCGCACCGGAGAATCAGGAGATGGCAAGAAGACCACTCTGAGGCAGCTCTTCTGGGAACAGTCTGATCAGGACTGAAGCCAAATTTTATTCGGACTCCTTCCAACTTATATACCATTTACTATACCCTCCAGCAGTGTGATAATCACTCACTGGGGGCATACAAGTTCCGTGCTTTACAAACCATGCATCACAAGACCATCACGAGACTTGCAAGTTTCGAGCAAACAATTCGAA
>NW_007077002.1:0-364 GCF_000164805.1 Carlito syrichta | reverse complement strand
GCAGTGGCTGCTCCCGGTCACCACAGCCTCGACCTGCTGGGCTCCCGCGATCCTTCCGCCTCAGCCTTCCGAGTAGCCGGAATTACAGGCGCGCGCTACCACACCTGGCTAAGTTTTTGATTTTATTGTAGAGATGAGGTTTCGCCTGCCCCGGCGGGTCTCGAACCCGCGGGCTCAGGCAATCCACTCACCTCAGCCTCCCAAAGATGCGGGATTACAGGCTGAGCTACCGAGCCTGGCAAAAGTGGCATTTAATTGTTTTAAGAAATATATGCTATTATTTTACAATGAATTGCATCCTAAAATCGAAAAAAAATTAGTTATTTCTCCTATTTAAATTCTTTTCTTTTTTCAAGCATGCCTT
>NW_007077001.1:0-765 GCF_000164805.1 Carlito syrichta | reverse complement strand
GGGTTTCTGTTTGTTTATTATTGGTGTAGAGAAATGCGATTGTCTTTTGTACATTTATTTTGTAACCTGAGACTTTGCCGAAGGCCTTTATCAATGTAAGAGGCTTTTGGCAGATTCTCTTAGGTTTTCAAGGTACACAATCATATCATCTGCAAAGAGAGATAACTTGACTTCCTCTTTTCCTATTTGAATACCTCTGATTGCCTCCTCTTCTCTGATTGCTCTAGCCAGGACTTCCAATACTATGTTGAACAGGAGGGGTGAGAGTGGGCATTCTTGTCTAGTTCCAGTTTTCAGGGGAATTGGTTCCAATTTTTGTCCATTTAGGAGTATGCTGGCTGTGGGTTTCTCGTAGATGGCTTTTACTATTTTGAGGTATGTTCCCCGTATGCCTAGATGTTCAAGGGTTTTTATCAAGAAGGGGTGCTGGATTTTATCAAAAGCTTTTTCTGCATCTAGTGATATGATCATGTGGTTTTTGTTTTGACATCTGTTGATGTATTTAATTACATTTATGGTTTTACGAATATTGAACCAGCCTTGCATGCCAGGAATGAAGCCTACTTGGTCATGGTGGATGATTTTTGAGATGTATTGCTGAATCCGGTTTGCTAGGATCTTGTTGAGAATTTTAGCATTTATGTTCATCAAAGATATTGGCCTATAGTTCTCTTTTTTTGTTGGATCTTTACCTGGCTTGATTAACAATGTGATGTTGGCTTCGTAAATGATTTGGGTGAGAGTTCCATCTTTTTCAATTGTCTG
>NW_007077000.1:0-1095 GCF_000164805.1 Carlito syrichta | reverse complement strand
TCCAGCAGCTGTATTTTTTGAGTTGTTGATAATTGCCATTCTGACTGGAGTTAGGTAGTATCTCAGTGTGGTTTGATTGCATCTCCATGATGAATAGTGAGGTTGAGCATTTCTTCATGTGTTTGTTGGCTGCTTGGATGTCTTCTTTTGTGAAGTGTCGGTTCATATCTTTTGCCCATTTTATAAATGGGGTTGTTTGTTTTTTTCTTTTCACCACGTTTGAGTTCCTTGTAGATCCAGGATGTTAAGCCTTTGTCAGACCTGGAGTTGGCAAATACTTTTTCCCAGTCTGTAGGCTGTCTCCCTGCTCTCTTGATGGTTTCTTTGGCTTTGCAGAAGCTTGTCAGTTTAATAAGGTCCCACTTGTCTATCTTCTCTCTTATGACCTGTGGGTTTCCGGTTTTGTTCAGGAATTGGATGCCAGTTCCGATTTCCATGAGGGTATTTCCTTCTTTTTCTAAGGTTCTTATGGTTTGAGGTTTTACATTTAGGTCTCTGATCCATTTGGAGTTAACCTTTGTGCATGGGGATAGATAGGGGTCCTGTTTCAATATTTTGCATGTGGTCAGTCAGTTTTCCCAGCACCATTTACTGAATAGGTTCTCCTCTCCCCAGTGGTAGGTGGTGGGGGCTTTGTCGAAGATGAGTTGGTTGAGAAATTGAAGTTTTGCTTCTGGAATCTCAATTCTATTCCATTGATCGATATGCCTGTTCCTGTACCAATACCAAGCTGTTTTGATGATTGTAGCTTTATAGTAAAGTTTGAAGTCTGGTAATGTGATACCACCTGCTTTTTTTTTTTTTTTTTGCTGAGGATTTCTCTGGCTATTCTTGGATGTTTGTGTTTCCATGTGAATTCCTGTGTTGCTTTTTCCAGGTCTGAGAAGAATGTTGCTGGTAATTTGATGGGTATTGCATTGAATTTGTAGATTGCCTAAGGTAAGATGGACATCTTCACAATGTTGATTCTCCAAATTCATGAGCATGGAATATTTTTCCACTTGTTTTTGTCATCGTTGATTTCTTTGAGCAGTGTTTTGTAATTTTCATTGTAAAGGTCTTTCACGTCTCTGGTTAGGAAGATGCCAAGCTGCT
>NW_007076999.1:0-760 GCF_000164805.1 Carlito syrichta | reverse complement strand
ACATAGTAATCGATTCACAACTTACTCCATATCCTCCCAAAGGGAAGTTATCAGTTTACAACCCTGCTTGCTATCCACTCTTCCATTCTCTTTCTTATACTCCTTCAAGATTTTGTCCTCACCATTCTATGGAAATGATTATGTCAAAGTCACCATTTACTCGTGTTGTGATATGATTAATTCTTTTTGTTTTTGTTTTTGTTTTTATTTTTTTGATTTGGAGTCTCACTCTGTCATCCAGACTGGAGTACAAAGTTGCCCAGGCGGGTCTCGAATATATATATATATGAAAGCTTGCCAATTCTCATCACTTTGACCACAATCTTTCCATCTAAATCACCATTACCTTTCCCCTCCACTTCACAATAGGCTTCTAATCAGTCACAGTGCTTCTACTCCATCCCTTCTTACACTAAATATAGTGATTTTTTTTGAAAGCAGGATTTATTGAGAGGACAGAAATGCTCCCACAGTGGGAAGGGACCCAAGGGCGTTGCTTAAGAAGTTTTGTAAGAAATGAATTAAGATCATATCACTCCCTTGCTCAAGGAATTCCCACACTACTTAGAGAAATTTTCAACTCACCATGGCTTTCAAGGCTCCATATGACTGGACCACTGTTCTGCCTCTTTGAATCCATCTCCTATCACTTTTTGCCATGACTCTGTTCCAGACACCTGGAATTCTTGTTGTGGCTTGAACATGTCAAGATGTCTCTTTCTCTCATAGTTCACACACTTGCTCACTATCAAGACTTTAT
>NW_007076998.1:0-579 GCF_000164805.1 Carlito syrichta | reverse complement strand
TTTAATGACTTAATTCTATTCCTACTGTATTGTTCCTTTTTTCTTTTCCTTTTCTTCTCTTTTCTTCTCTCTGTAAAACTTATCTTTTTATAGAGGAACAGCACACTAATAAGGTGGTTGGATAGCTGGTATGTTAGCATCACTATATGTTTTATTTTTGTCTGTATGAGAGTTGGTTCATCTGTAGCTGTGGTCTATTGTTTTTATCTGTTTCAGTATAGGCCTCTCTCTCTATTTGTTGGCACACTTATTTGTTTCCCCCCTTACCCCTCTATCTCTCCACCCCCCTCTTCAACCCACTGTCTGCTCCATTCTCTCCCCTCTGCTAACCACATTTTATTTCAGGGAGTAAACCTACAGCCCCACTGCATGGACAGATTCCAAGGCAGTGGGAAGTGGGTTCCAGATTATTCACACACCTGTCAGCTAATACCAGGACCTGCAGATAGATTTTGAATCAATGCTCCCCCCTTAAGTAAATCTCAAAACTGCAAAAAGGACCACCCCAACCTACAGTGCAACTCCAGAATTAAACAAAAGAAAGAGGGCATACATAAAGATAGGAGATTGAACAAACAG
>NW_007076997.1:0-303 GCF_000164805.1 Carlito syrichta | reverse complement strand
CCTTTCCATTCCATTCCGTTCCATTTCTCTCCTTTCCTTTGCATTCCATTCCGTTTCTCTCCACTCCATTCCATTCAATTCCATTCCATTCCATTCCATTCCGGAACTCTCCATTCCATTCCATTCTGTTACTCTCCATTCCATTCCATTCTATTCCATTCCATTCCATTCCATTCCATTCCTATCCTTTCCATTTCATTTCTATCCATTACTCTCCATTCCCTTCCATTCCATTCCATTCCATTACTCTCCATTCTATTCCATTCCATTCTATACCATTCCGTTACTCTCCATTCCATTCCC
>NW_007076996.1:0-1057 GCF_000164805.1 Carlito syrichta | reverse complement strand
TAAGTAGATAGCCATCAGGCTAGACAGCTGGTTAACTAGTTAGCCACCTAGCTAGCCAGCTGGTTAGCCAGGTGACTTAACACACTGACTTAACTAGCTAACAAGCTGGCTAGCCAGCAGACTTAATTAGCTAGCAACCTACCTCACAATGTGGCTAGCCAGCTAACTTAACTAGCTGACTTAACCAGCTAGCCCGCTGGCTAGACAGTTGAGTTAATTATGTAGGTACCTAGCTAGCCAGTTGGCTAGCCAATTGAATTAACTAGCTGTCTTAACCAGCTATCCAGCTGGCTATGCAGCTGACTCAACTACCTGATTTAACTAGTTAGCCAGCTGGCTAGCCAACTTACCTAACTAGATGATATCCTTAGCTAGCCAGGTGGCTAGTCAGCTGACTTAAATAGCTAGCTACCTATGTATCCCGCTGGATTGCCAGCTGACTTAACAACCTAGGTACCTAGCTAACCAGCTGGCTAGCCAGCTGACTTAAATAGCTAGCTACCCAGTAGGCAGCTGGCTAGCCAGTTGACATAACAAGCTGATTAACTAGCTAACCAGCTTACTTAACTAGCAGACTTAACTATCTAGTTTCCTAAATTGCCAGCTGACTTAACCATCTGAAATAACTAGCTAGCTACCTAGCTAACTATTTAGCTAGCTAGCCAACTTAACTAGATGACTTAACTAGCTAGCCAGCTGACATAAATAGCTGAATTAACTAGTTAGCTACCTAGCTAGCCTGCTGACTTAACTAGCTGAAATATCTAGCTAACCACCTGTCTAGCCATCTGAATTGATTAGCTTTTTGACTAGCAAGGGAGCAGGCTAGCCAACTGACTTAACGAGGTGACTAAACTAGTTAGGAAGCTGGTAAGCAGGCTGAATTAACTACTTGATAAACGAGCTAGGCAGTTGGCCAGCCAGGTGCCTAAACTAGTTGACTTAAGTAGTTATCCTGCTGGCTAGCCAGCTGACTAAACTAGCTCTCTACTTCTCTAGCCACCTGGATAGACAGCTTACTTAACTAGCTGACTTAATTAGCTAGCCATCTTGCCAG
>NW_007076995.1:0-323 GCF_000164805.1 Carlito syrichta | reverse complement strand
GTGGCCCTGGGCCCCCCACAGGGTACTTCAGCCAGGAATGGGACTGGTGTCTCTGAGAGGTGGGCGCCCAGAGCCTCCCTGAGTGACCGGCGGCTTGGTGCTGGGTGCTGGGTGGGAGACGATGTAGCCAGGGAGGGAGCTGGGACCTGAGACTCCCATGCACATGGTGGAACAGCAGCAGCAGGGGGGGGGTGCCGCAATATCTGGCCCTGCATGGGACTGAAGGTCCCTGGGCCTTGGACCAGCACAGCTGGTGGTGGGCTGGGGGATGGGGGAAGAAAAGTAAGTCTTTTTGGGAACTCACGTTCGGAGAATCTCACAAG
>NW_007076994.1:0-547 GCF_000164805.1 Carlito syrichta | reverse complement strand
TTTATAATGGGATTGTTTGTTTTTTTTCTTTTCAGCATGTTTGAGTTCCTTGTAGATCCAGTATGTTAAGCCTTTGTCAGACCTGGAGTTGGCAAATACTTTCTCCCAGTTTGTAGGCTGTCTCCCTGCTCTCTTGATGGTTTCTTTGGCTTTGCAGAAGCTTGTCAGCCTAATAAGGTCCCATTTGTCTATCTTCTCTCTTATGACCTGTGCGTTTCGGGTTTTGTTCAGGAATTGGTTGCCAGTTCCGATTTCCATGAGGGTATGTCCTTCATTTTCTAAGGTCTTATAGTTTGAGGTTTTACATTTAGGTCTCTGATCCATTTGGAGTTAACCTTTGTGCGTGGGGATAGATAGGGGTCCTGTTTCAATCTTCTGCATGTGGTCAGCCAGTTTTCCCACCACCATTTACTGAATACGTTCTCCTCTCCCCAGTGGTAGGTGGTGGAGGGTTTGTCGAAGATGAGTTGGTTGAGAAATTGAGGTTTTGCTTCTGGAATCTCAATTCTATTCCATTGATCTATATGTCTGTTCCTGTACCAATAAC
>NW_007076993.1:0-807 GCF_000164805.1 Carlito syrichta | reverse complement strand
CCATTGGCATCTCATTTCAGGTGTGCAAAATCAGCATTGCAAAGTTATCACAAACACTGATTTGCACAGCCCACTGTTTAGAGGTACAAAGTCAGACACAGGCAGGCATCAGTAAATGTTTGCAAATATGTGAATGAACGTATAGGCTAAACAAACAACTCCAGCTTGTACTTACATTTTGTTTCAACCTGGGGCACTAATGAGCTTAGTCAATGAGGAGGAAAAAATAATCAACGACAGGAAGCGGGGTGTGGATCTTTTCACTTCTTCACAATTTCTAACACCCTCTTACTCGTCCACCAGACACTGCGCTGTTGCCATAATGATCACGTCCCACCCCCACTTAAAAGAGTTTCCTTACTCCCCAAAAAATAATAATCTTTGGGAAAATAAAGAATAATCTTTATCCCTATTTCCCTGACAGAACCCAGTGCAGACACATACGTGCCTACCTGCATTCAAGAGCTTTCTAAATAAGACCGCCCTGACATGAGTCTCTTCCTTCTCCCATTCTTGTATACCTACCTATAAACATGTTACCTTCACATAGTCAGTCTACCTTCCAAGTGCAGCTTGAATGCCCTTCTTCGGGAAGTCTTTGGAACCTTGTTGATCTTTTTCAGGATGCATTCATTTGTTTCAATCATTTGTTAATCAAACATCTAGGTGCCCACTAGTCTGTGCCCTCAAAGAGTTTTATGTTCTAGCAGGGAAAACATATTTGAGGAGTGCTGAAAATTCAGGAATCAAGTAGGGGGTCTGCAACCAAAGATAACAGGGAGCTCTGGGACTGGGCTTTTGAGGGGG
>NW_007076992.1:0-729 GCF_000164805.1 Carlito syrichta | reverse complement strand
TCATTTCTATTTTTCATTCTTGAGAAATCTCCATACTGTTTTCCATAGAGGTTGAAGTGGTCTATATTACCAGCAGTGTATAAACATTCTCTTGTCCTTGAATTCTCACCAAAGTCTATTATTTATTACTTTTTAATTTTAGCCACCTGAAAGGTGTAAGATGATATCTTATCATGGTTCTAATTTGAATTTCTCTGAGAATTAGTAGTATGAGCAAATAAAACATGTTTCTTAACAATTTGAGTGTTTTCTTTCAAAAAAATATCTGTTTATGCTTTTAGCCCACTTTTTAATAAGGTATTTTTTTCTTCTCAGTTGTTTGAGTCCTTGCAGATTCTAGATATTAGTACTTTGTCAGATGCATAGTTTACAAATATTCCCCAGAGATTGGGAACCAAAATACAGTCTGGGAAGCCTCACTGAGTTGAAGTGGAAATCAGAGTTTTCAGAAGATGAGGTAGTTTCACGTGGTAGAGCAGAGTTTTATTTAAAAATAAGAAAAATCATACAAAAACTCCCAAACACACAAAAATCCATAAATCTGCATAGGTGTCTCCTCTAGGCTAGTCTAGATGTTTGGCTCCTCTTGTGTAAAGTAAAAGTACAAAAATTATGAAGAATAAAGCATAAGTTGTAAGAATAAGAACTCCCATCACTCACAGAGGATTAGAAAAAATTTTAAGAACACTTTTGAACTTTCAAAAGAAAAAAAAAAAAGAATCCCTTGTG
>NW_007076991.1:0-807 GCF_000164805.1 Carlito syrichta | reverse complement strand
CTCTCTCCGTTTGTCTCCCAGGGCATGTTTCGCCCTCAGGGTCTCTGCGTGCGTGCCCGAGAGCGTGCGTGTGTACGTGTGTGCCTTTCCCGGTCAGGGTGGCTGTGGGATCGAGGATCCGGCTGCCGGCTGACGAGTGGGAGGGCGTCTGTCTTCCGAAGGGCTCGGCTCCACCCCTCCCGCGGGATGCCCCGCCCGCCTGTCTCTCGCGGCGCCCTGCTTACAGGCACCCGGTGGGCCTGCGGGGCATCCAGCCCGGCAGGTACTTGAGGGCGCGCATCCCGGCTGCCGCCTGCAGGGCGCCTCAGGGCGCAAAGGCGCAGGATGCGCCCCAGGCTGGGATGGTAAGCAGGGTGGCTCCGGGGGAGCGCTTGGATGGGAGACCTCACGACCAGGCGATGCTGCGGTCGAGAGGCTTCCCCAGGCATTGGGCCCTCCCCAAACACTGTCTCCCTCTTTCCTGTCTCTCTGAATCTTTCTGCCTTTTTCCCTCCGCGCTGCGTCTCTTTTTCTCCTGGTATTGATGTGTGTCTGAGCCACTGTCGCGTCTTCTCAATTTTTCTGTCCTGCTTTGTCCTCTCTCTCTGTCTCTCTCCCAGGGGAGGGTTCGCGGTCCGCGTCTCTGCGGGCGTGCCTGAGAGCGTGCGTGTGCACGTGTGTGCCTTTTTGGGTGGGGCGGGCTGCGGGCTAGGTGATCCGGCCGCCGGCTGACAAGCGGGAGGGTGTCTGTGTCCCGAGGGGCTCGGCTTCCGCTCCCCCACGGGATGGCCCGCACGCCCGTCTCTCCCGGCGCCCTGCCTACGGGCC
>NW_007076990.1:0-1123 GCF_000164805.1 Carlito syrichta | reverse complement strand
TTAAATGAGACCTTGAGGAACTGTGGCTATCTGGCAGCACCTGGGCCTCTGCTGTGACTGATGTGGGCATGCACTGGTCAACTCCACTGTCATATCAAAATACCACGGGTCAGGTGACTGAAACAATAGAAAAGTACTTGCTCAGTTCTTAAGGCTGGATGTCCAAGATCAAGGTGCCAAGTGATTCAATTCCTGGTGAGGGCTCCCCTCCTAGCCACAGATGGTTTCCTTCTGTTGAGAAGTTTTTCTTCATATTGAGAACATGGCCACTTTGTGCACTCATTCAGAGAGCAAGCTCTGTGCACTCATGCAGACAAAGCAAGTTCTCTGCTGTCTCTCCTTAGAAGTGCACTGCAAGGGAGACAGCCCACAGAATGGGAATATCTAGGATCTACAAGGAATACAAATGCACCGAAAGGAAAAAAACAAACAACCCCATTCAAAAGTGGGCAAAAGACATGAATAAACACTTCTCAAAAGAAGATTATGGGCAGCCAGCAGACACATGGAAAAGTGCTCAGCCTCACTCATCATCAGATATGCAAATCAAAACCACATTGAGATACTACCTAACCCCAGTAAGAATGGCCATCATTAATAAAACAAAGTGCACTACATTCAACAGGGCTTTCCAGAGAGAATAAGCTAATAGGATGTGTCCTGGGGACTTACCACAGGAATTGGCTCATGCAGAGATAGGGACACTGGGATGCTGGTAGTATGGCTCAGTCCAAGCCTTAGGACCAAGGAATCCAATGATGTAACTCTCAGTATGATGCTGGGAGCCTCGGGACCTAGGGGATTGTTTGTTACTGCTCCTTCTCCAGGAATTAGGCCCCCTTTCGGCCCTTTTTCTATCTCACAGTTTATAGGTCAGAAACACCTCTCCTGGCTACCTTTCTCCAGCTACCAAGCACACATGTACGGGATGTGATCATTCAGGTGAATTTACCACCACAAGGAATTTGGATAAATCCGTGGATTATCTACTTTGTGTTTCACTCCCAGGGAGCAGGAACAAACCCTGCTGTACTCAATAATACTTCCTCAGCACCTGGTCCAACCCAGCCCAAGTTTGATGAACAAATAAATGAACAGCCACAGGTGACTGGGTCATGGATGG
>NW_007076989.1:0-1173 GCF_000164805.1 Carlito syrichta | reverse complement strand
TTCAGTGTTTCTTGTAGAGGTGATCTGGTGGCAGCATAAGTTCTTAGGGATTAGCTATCTGGTAATGATTTCAGTTCTCCCTCACTGATGAAGCTTAGCTTGGCTGGGTAGGTTATTCTCTGTTGAAATTGTTTATCTTTTAGAACTTTGAAGATAGGGCTCCAAGCTCTCCTGGCCTGAAGTGTTTCTGTAGATAAATCTGCTGCTATTTTAATTGGTTTTCCCTTGTAGGTAATCTGACCTTTTTCTCTTGCTGCCTTTAGGATTTTTTTCTTTTTTACCTACTTTTTTAGGTGAATTATTCTGTGTCTAGGAGTTGAATTTCTCATTTGTTGTCTTGCAGGGGTTCTCTGAATCTCTTGTGTTTGAATGTTTCCATAACTGATGAGATGAGACAAGTTTTCTTGAATGATTTTATGAAATGTTTGTTACAGTGTGGTCTCTGTCTCTCTCTGTCTCAGGAAGGCCAATTACTCTTAGGTTCAGGCTCTGGAAGTAATTCTCTATCTCTTGAATGTTTTGTTCTATCTTCTTAAGCTTCTTTTTTATGTTTTTGACAGTTTGGGTTAGTTCTGTGTTTTGGTCTTCAAGTTCTGAGATTCTTTCTTCTCCTTGGCTAATTCTGCTTTCCATACTTATTAGTTTGTTATTTATTTCCATCACAGAATTTTTCACTGCTGTTATTTCTGTTATCAGCTCTTTCCTCTTTTCCTCTTGTCTCTCCTCATTTTTTAAAATCTCTCTATTAATCTCTTGATGTCTGGATTTGTTGCATGTGAAAGTCATTCTGGGGGCTCTTCATTGTTTGTGTTCTGAATTCAGTTTTCTCAGTGTCTGACCTCACTGGTCTGTGTGAGACCTATATTCTTCTTTTGGTTTTTCTTCATTTGTGCAGATTTTTCCTCCCTACTTTTTCCTTCCCTCCACTTTTCTGTCTTCTTTCATTCTGTTATTCAGGGGTGGAGGGCTTGCTTTTACTTCTGCTTGTTCAGTCTCCTATTCTTCCTTATGTATATCTTCTTGCTTTGTTCAATTCTGGAGTTGGGGGCAGTGCTTTCTGCAGTTTTGTGATTTAATTAAAGGGGAGCTGTAATTCAAAATGTATCTGCAGATCCCAGTATCCACCGACAAGTATATGGATAATGTGAAACCCACTTCCCACTGCCCTGGACT
>NW_007076988.1:0-1273 GCF_000164805.1 Carlito syrichta | reverse complement strand
GCTGGCTAGTTGGTTATGTCAGTTACTTAAGTGAGCTTTCCAGGAAGCTGGCTAGTTAGGTAGCTAGCTAGTTAAGTCAGCTAGTTAAGTCAACTGGCTAGCTAGGCAGCTATCTAGTTAAGTCATATTGATGAGTCAGCTGGGTAGCTAGTTAAGTCAGTTAGTTATGTCAGCTGGCTAGCCATCTGCCTAGCAAGGTAGCTAGCTAATTAAGGCAGCTGCCTAGCCTGCTGGTTAGCTAGTTAAGCAACTTTTTAAGTCAGTGCTCTGACCAACATGTTAACTTAGTAGGTAGGTAGCTAATTCAGCTGGCAAGCCAGTGCGTTATGTATGTAGGTATCTAGTTAAGTCAGCTGGCTAGCCATCAGACTATCTAGTTATGCCAGCTAGTTTAGTCAGCTGGCTATCCAGCTGCATACCCAGGTAGCTAGCTAGTTAATTCTGCTGGCTAGCCAACTGGCTAATTCGTTAATTCAGCTATTTAAATCAGCCAGGTAGCTAGCTAGTTAATTCTGCTGGCTAGCCAGCTGGCTACTTCGTTAATTCAGCTATTTAAATCAGCTGGCTAGGCTGCTGGCTACCTAGGTAGCTAGGCAATTAAGTCAGCTGTCTAGCCAGCTGGACAGCTAGATAAGTCAGTTAGTTTAGTAAGCTGGCTAACCAGCTGACTAGCTCTTTAAGTCAGCTCGTTAAGTCAGTTGTCTAACCAACTGGTTAAATGGTCAAAAAGCTAGTTACATCAGATGGGTAGCCAGCTGGCTTGCTAGTTATTTCAGCTAGTTAAGTCCTCTGGCTAGCTAGGAAGCTAGCTAGTTAAGTCAGCTAGATATGTCAGCTAGCTAGTTAAGTCAGCTAGTTAAGTCACCTAGCTACATGATAGCTAGCTAGGTAGCAAGCCAGCTATATCAGCTACTTAAGCCAGCTTGGTAGCTAGGTAGCAAGCTAGTTAAATCAGCTAGTTAAGTCAGGTTTCTAGCTAGTTTAGTCAGCGAGTTAAGTAAGCTGGATAGACAGTTGCATAGCAGGATAGCTAGCTAGTTAAGTCAGCTGGCTAGCTAGTTAGTTAAGTCACCTAGTTAAGTCAGCTCACTTGCAAGCAGGTTAGCTAGGTAGTTAGGTAGTTAAGTCAGTTGACAAGACAGCGGACTCTGTAGGTAGGTAGCTAGTTAAGACAGCTGGCTAGCCAACAGGTGTCTAGTTATGTCGGCTAGATAAGTCAGCTAGCTATTCACATGTCTAGCTAGGTCAGTAGCTATTTAAGTCTGCTGGCTAG
>NW_007076987.1:0-926 GCF_000164805.1 Carlito syrichta | reverse complement strand
AGTTTTTTTTTAACTGGAGTTCACTGAGCTTCTTAAACTTATGTGAACATTTTACTCATCAGATTTTGGTAATTTTGAGCCATTATGTTTTCAGAAAAGCTCTCTGCTCCTTTCTCTCTCTTCTCCTTTTAAAATTATAATGCACATATTGGCCTCCTTGATGGTAGCTCATAAGTCCATTATGACCTCTTTTCTTTTCTTCATATTTGGTCTTGTTGCCTTTCCTAACTCGATAATTTCAAATGACCTACCTTCAAGTTAACCACATGCCTGTGGTTCCAGCTACTTGGAAGGCTGAGGCGGAAGGATCGCTTGAGCCCAGCAGGTCAAGGCTGTGGTGGCAGTGAGCATGCCACTGCATTCCAGCCTGAGCCGCAGAGTGAAACTCTGACTCAAAAAAACAAACCAACTAACAAAAAAACAAAGTAATTGGCTTTTGAAGAAGTATGTAAGTGTTCCAGGGAGCAGAGACATTCAGCAAGATAGATGTCAATATTTCCAAAAATATGCCCCTTAGAGTGCTGGTTTATGAGATGACTCATGTGCAATTTCTTCCTTCAGTCAAATAGTTCATTCCATCCTTACAAGAACCCTTCAGATAGTGTGTCATCCCCATTTAACAGAGGGAAACGTTGAGGTTTAGCGAGGTAAAGCAAAATGCTCATAAAAAAAAGTTGGAAAAGACTTAAAGGGTCATCTAGACCAGCAACATCAGCATCACTGGGGAACATGTTTGAAATTCAAATTCTCAGGTCCTACTCCAGACCTGCAGAAGCAGCCTCTTGGGAAAGGGGAGAGCAATCTGTGATTGAGCAAACCCTCCAGGGAATTCTGATGCCTGCTAAGGTTCAAGAATCACTGGTGATCTAGCTCAGCCTTCTTATTTTACAGAAAAGGCAGTGATGCCCAAAGTCAAGCAACATGGA
>NW_007076986.1:0-1190 GCF_000164805.1 Carlito syrichta | reverse complement strand
GGCCTATGCATAATCCTTGGCCTGTTACCGACTGGAGAGTAAGTCCCTGGGTTGCTGGCTGCCATCTACAAGAATCGGGACAATGCTCGGTGTATAGTTTCTCATTACTGCAATTCCTTCGTAATAGGGGGGCTGGATGTTATAGCATAACCAACATGACTGGGTGAGCTCTGGCCGGGTTGCATTAAGTAACAGGTAAGCTTGATTTAGCAAGTGCCAGAGAGGATGTTGATTGGGAACCAATGGGGGTAGGGGAGGGTTAGGAATAACTGTAGTGACCCTGGTAGAATAAGAGAGGCCACTAGTGGGGTCTGAGGTGACTGCAGTGGTATCAGAACTGGTATAAGTCACAGTCGAGAGTATTGGTGTAGTGGTTGTGGGCTTAGGTTTAACTTTTGGTTTAAGTTTAGGTATTATAACAGGGTTGGGTCCCATATCAAGTGTTTTGGTTTTCTGACTGGGGGCCCGGATGGATAGTCTAATCATAAAGAAGTTACCTGAATCCTTCCATCCTGAGCATATTTGGGTCGTATAACCAGATTCCCCATGTTTTTCCTATATCCCAACCTTGAGCTTTCTTCCCTTTCTCAGTGAAGCTTATAGTTACGGGATTGCAGATTTCAAAAGTAAAGCAAGGTGACTGTTCAGAAATAGGGGTTAGTCTTCGCATCTTAATTAAATCATGGAATTTGGCAGGTTGCCATGTTATGTCTCCCGTGGAGACACAAGACCAGCTGGGGCAATAGTATTCAGTGGCATCTTTACAGGTTTTATCCTAATCATGGCCAGGGCATATATAGAAGTATTTGTATTTAGGAAACTGAGGAGTTGTAAGGGCCTGACTTTTACACATGTAATGGATCTGGGTGGTGTGGGCACCTTTGGGGACTGCTTCAGGGTGGGAACGTTTCCAGACATCTCTCGGGAAAAAGTCTTTTAAATCCCCAGTTATAGTTGGAAACCAGGTTCTAGGAGGGGTTATGTTGGATGCCTGCCAAATGATGGTACCTGTGGTAAGATCTACGACCTGCCAAGTTAAGTTCTGGGGCTGGTGTGGGTTTACTAGGGGTTTGGGTTGTGGTTGGATTTCTGCGGCAGCATCAATTTCCTCTTGGAATTTTGTATCCCAAATAGATTGTGGGTTGGCTATGGCATTACATAAGAAACATGATATATATACTATTAGTCTT
>NW_007076985.1:0-554 GCF_000164805.1 Carlito syrichta | reverse complement strand
TGTCCCGAGGCTGCATCTGAAAGAGATATGCCTATGGGGGATGGGATAGGCTGCTGTTTGTCCTGGAGTCGAATGTCTGAATGCTTGCTAATCCTTACACTGAGGTAAAAAAAAAAAAAAGCTAATAATAAGCTAACTTTCTTCTAGGTTTCTACAGGTACCTTTCACATAATAATATGAGAAAGTTTTTGGGAATAATGGGAAACTGTCTGGGGAGGGGAGTGGGATTGGCAGTTAAGGGAACCTGCTAGGGGAGGGTGATGGACTGAGACTCTAACTCAAAAAAAAGAAAAAAAAAGTAAATGCATGCATTTCGATTTTACATAATTGACCAGTAGATAACAATAAAAAGTATTCTTTAAAAAATCATGTGATGCCGGACTCGGTGGCTCAGCCTGTAATCCCGCACCTTTGGGAGGCTGAGGTGAGTGGACTGCCTGAGCCCACGGGTTCGAGACCTGCCTGGGCAGGCGAGACCTCATCTCTACAATAAAAATAAAAAAATTAGCCGGGTGTGGTAGCGCGCGCCTGTAATTCCGGCTACTCGGAAGGCT
>NW_007076984.1:0-1176 GCF_000164805.1 Carlito syrichta | reverse complement strand
GGGGAGGTTTTGTGATGTCAGAAAGTTCTCCATTTTCTTTAGGTTTTCAAGTTTGTTTCCTTACACGTGTATATAGTAGTCTCAGATAATCTTTTGTATTTCTTCAGGATCAAATGTGACTTCAACTTTTGTGTTTCTGATTGTGTTTGTTTGGGCTTTTCCACTCTTTTTCTTGATCAGTATAGCTAGGGGACCATCAATCTTGTTTTTCCTTTCAAAGAACCAGCTTTTTGATTCATTGGTTTTTTTGTATTATGTCTTCTATGTCCTGGATTTGCGCTTTTACTTTGGTGATCTGGATTCTTCTGCTGAAGTTAGAGTTTTGGTGGTCTTGCTTTTCCAGCTTCCTTAGGTGACTTGTTGGTGTTAACTTGGGATCTTTCCTTTCTCTTTATGTGTGATTGTTGTGATATGAATTCCCCTCTAATACTGCATTCATGGCATTCCAGAGGTTTTTGTAAGACGTTTCTTCATTTACATTAGTTTCCAGGTATCTATAAACCTCTGTTTTGATTTCTGTGGTGACCCAGGAGTTGCTTAGCATCATGCTGTTTAGTGTCCATGTCTTTGTGGGGTTTGGGGGAACTTTGATTGTGTTGATATTTCTTTTTATTCCACTGTGGTCTGAGAAGGTGCATGGCAGAATTTCAGTCTTATGAAATTGGTTTATGCTTGATTTATGGCCAGAGATATGGTCTATTTAGAATACATTCCTTATGGTGGTAAGTAGAATGTATATTCTGTGGTCGTTGGGTGGAGTGTTCTGTAGATATCAATTAAGTCCATATGGTCAAGCGTCACATTGAGGTCCTGGATCTCCAGGCTGATTATTTTGTCTTGATGATCTGTTTAGCATTGTGAGGGGGGTATTAAAATCCCCAGCTATAATAGTGTTAGAGTCAATATCTTTTTTATTTTGCCTAGAAACTGCTTTAAGAAAGTTGGTGCTCCACTGTTAGGTGTATATATGTTTAGGATGGATATTTCTTGTTGATGGATTGAATCTTTTATCATGATATAGGGACTTTCTGTATCTTTTTGAATTTTTGATAGCTTAAAGGGTATTTTGTCTTATCAGATAAATAAGTTAAACTTGCAAGTCTTGTTTTCTTTTGTGTTCCTTTCACCTGAAATTTTGTTTCCCATCCTCTTACTTTGAGTCTTTGAGTGTGCTTT
>NW_007076983.1:0-3864 GCF_000164805.1 Carlito syrichta | reverse complement strand
CTAGTTTACACTCCCACCAACAGTGTAGAAGTGTTCCCTTTTCTCCACACCCTCTCCAGCAGCTGTTATTTTTTGAGTTGTTGATAATTGCCATTCTGACTGGAGTTAGGTGGTATCTCAGTGTGGTTTTGATTTGCATCTCCCTGATGATTAGTGACGTTGAACATTTCTTCATGTGTCTGTTGGTTGCTCGGGTGTCTTCCTTTGTGAAGTGTCTGTTCATATCTTTTGCCCATTTTATAATGGGGTTGTTTGTTTTTTTCTTTTCAGCATGTTTGAGTTCCCTGTAGATCCAAGATGTTAGGCCTTTGTCAGACCTGGTGTTGGCAAATACTTTTTCCCAGTCTGTAGGCTGTCTCTCTGCTCTTTTGATGATTTCTTTGGCTTTGCAGAAGCTTGTCAGTTTAGTGAGGTCCTACTTGTTTGTCTATCTCTTATGGCCTGTGGGTTTCAGGTTTTATTCAGGAATTGGATGCCAGTTCCGATTTTCATGAGGGTATGTCCTTCATTTTCTAAGGTTCTTATGGTTTGAGGTTTTACATTTAGGTCTCTGATCCATTTGGAGTTAATTTTTGTGTATGGGGATACATAGGGGTCCTGTTTAAATCTTCTGCATGTGGTCAGCCAGTTTTCCCAGCACCATTTACTGAATAGGTTCTCCTCTCCCCAGTGGTAGGTGGTGGAGGCTTTGTTGAAGATGAGTTGGTTGAGAAATTGAGGTTTTGCTTCTGGAATCTCAATTCTATTCCATTTATCTATATGCCTGTTCCTATACCAATACCAAGCTGTTTTGATGATTGTAGCTTTATAATAAAGTTTGAAGTCTGGTAATGTGATACCACCTGCTTTGTTTTTCTTGTTTAGGATTGTTCTGGCTATTCTTGGACTTTGGTGTTTCCATATGAATTTCTGTGTTGTTTTTTCTAGGTCTGAGAAGAATGTTGCTGGTAATTTGATAGGTATTGCATTGAATCTGTAGATTGCCTTAAGTTAGATGGACATTTTCACAATGTTGATTCTTCCAATCCATGAGCATGGGATATTTTTTTTACTTGTTTGTGTCATGTTTGATTTCTTTGAGCAGAGTTTTGTAGTTTTCATTGTAAAGGTCATTCATGTCTCTGGTTAGGAAGATGCCAAGGTATTTCTCTTTTTTTGTGGCTATTGTGAATGGAATTGTGCTTTTTATTTGGGTTTCTATTTGTTTGTTATTGGTGTAAAGAAATGCGATTGTGTTTTGCACATTTATTTTATATCCTGAGACTTTGCCAAAGTCCTTTATCAGTGTAAGGAGGTTTTTGACAGATTCTCTTGGGTTTTCAAGGTACACAATCATGTCATCTGCAAAGAGAGATAACTTGACTTCCTCTTTTCCTATTTGGATACCCTGATTGCCTTCTCTTCTCTGATTGCTCTAGCCAGGACTTCCAATCGAACCAGGACTGTTCAACAGGAGAGATGAGAGTGGGCATCTTTGTCTTGTTCCAGTTTTCAGGGGAAATGGTTCCAATTTTTGTCCATTTAGGAGTATGCTGGCTGTGGGTTTCTTGTAGATGGCTTTTACTATTTTGAGGTATGTTCCCCATATGCCTAGATGTTCGAGGGTTTTTATCAAGAAGGGGTGCTGGATTTTATCAAAAGCTTTTTCTGCATCTAATGATATAATCATGTGGTTTTTGTTTTGACATCTGTTGATGTATTTAATTACATTTATGGTTTTACGAATGTTGAACCAGCCTTGCATCCCAGTTCTGAAGCCTACTTGGTCATGATGGATGATTTTTGAGATGTATTGTTGAATCCTCTTTGCTAGGATCTTGTTGAGAATTTTAGCCTCCATGTTCATCAAAGATATTGGCCTGTAGTTCTCTTTCTTTGTTGGATCTTTACCTGGCTTGGAAATCAATGTGATGTTGGATTCATAAAATGATTTGGGGAGAGTTCCATCTTTCTCAATCACCTGGAATACCTTTAGTAGGATTGGTATCAGCTCCTCCTTAAATGTCTTGTAGAATTCTGCTGGAAAGTCATCTGGACCAGGACTTTTTTTTTGTACGTAGTTTTCTCATTACATAGTCGATTTCCTTGATTGTTATTGGTCTATTTGGGTCTCAATTTCTTCTTGTTCCAACCTAGGTAGGTTATGTGATGTCAGAAAGTCCTCCATTTTCTTAGGGTTTTCAAGTTTGTTTCCATACAGGTGTACATAGTAGTCTCTAATGATCTTTTGTATTTCTTCAGGGTCAGATGTGACATCATCTTTTGTTTCTGATCGTGCTTATTTGGGGTTTTGTCTTTTTTTCTTGGTCAGTCTAGCTAGGGGACCATCAATCTTGTTTATCCTTTCAAAGACTAGTTTTTTGTTTTACTGATTTTTTATATTATCTTTTTGTCTTCTATGTCCTGGATTTGGGCTTTTATTTTGGTGATCCGGATTCTTCTGCTGAAATTAGGGTTTTGGTGGTCTTGCTTTTCCAACTTCCTTAGGTGGCTTGTTATGCTATTAATTTGTGTTCCTTCCATTTTCTTCATGTGTGTTTGTAGGGTTATAAATTCCCCTCTTACTACAGCTTTTAAGGTGTCCCAGAGATTTGGTAAGATGTTTCTTCATTTTCATTAGTTTCCAGGTATCTTTTGATCTCTGTTTTGATTTCATCATTGACCCAGGAGTTGTTCAGCATCATGCTATTTAGTGTCCATGTCTTTGTGGGTTTTGGGGTGACTTTGTTGGTGTTAATGTTTATTTTTATTCTGCTGTGGTCTGACAAGGTGCATGGTGGAATTTCGGTACTTTTAAATTTGCTTATGCTTGATTTATGGCCAATTATGTGGTTGATCTTAGAATACGTTCCATGCGGTGATGAGTAGAATGTGTATTCTGTGGTCTTTGGATGGAGTGTTCTGTAGGCATCAAGTCCATTTGGTCAAGAGTCACATTGAGGTTCAGGATCTCATTGCTGATTTTTTGTCCTGATGATCTGTCTAGTGTTGTGAGTAGGGTATTAAAGTCCCCAGTTATGATGGTGTTAGAGAGTTTCTTTAGTTTTCCTAGAAGTTGCTTTATGAAAGTTGGCGCACCTGTGTTGGGTGCATATATGTTTAGGATAGATATTTTTTGTTGATGGAGTGAACCTTTTATCATTATGTAGTGGCCTTCTGCACTTTTTAAATTTTTGATAGTTTAAATGGTATTTTGTATGAAATTAGGATCATGACTCCTCCTTTCTTTTGTGTTCCATTCACCGAAATTTGTTTCCCATCCTCTTACTTTGAGTCTGTGTATGTCCTTTCTAGTGAAATGGGTCTCTTGAAGGCAGTATATTGTTGCCTGGTGTTATTTTATCCATTTTGCCATTCTATGTCTTTTCAGTGGTGCATTTAGTCCATTCACATTCAGACTAATTATTGAAATGTGAGAGTTCGTCCCTATCATAGAGTTCTTAATAGAGTTGTTCTTCCACTTGGTTTTTGTCTTTCTTTTGTTTTTGGGGTTGGTTCATGTGTATTTTATTCTTTTTCCTGTACGCTTGGGAAGAACGTTGTTCTTTTTTCCTTTTCTTCTATGTTTAGTACTTTCTTAAGTGTTTCATATAGTGGTGGTTTGGTGGCAGTGTAAGTTCTTAGGGATTGGATATCTGGGAAAGATTTTAATTCTCCTTCACTAATGAAACTTAACCTGACTTGGAAGGTTATTCTTGGTTGGAGTTGTCTGTCTTTTAGGACTTTGAAGATAGGACTCCATGCTCTCCTATCCTGCAGGTTTCTGTAGATAAATCTGCTGCTACTCTAATTGTTCTTCCATGATAGATGATCTGGCCTTTTTCTCTTGCTGCCTTTAGGATTTTTTCTTTTATGCCTACTTTG
>NW_007076982.1:0-782 GCF_000164805.1 Carlito syrichta | reverse complement strand
TAGCCGGAATTACAGGCATGCGCTACCACGCCCGGCTGATTTTGTGATTTTATTGTTGAGCTGAGGTCTCGCTGCCCAGGCGGGTCACGAACTATCGGTTATTTTTAATGAAAATTAACTCTGTGAAAAAGTGCTTAAGCATTGTTCACAAATAACTATATAATCTTTGAAATGTGTAGTCCTAAAATATCTTTAAAAAGTCACAGCTCCATTTTGCCTCTGTGATCATGCGACTGAAAACCAAGGACTCTGAACTGAGAGAGCACATGATAGAACAAGATTAGACTCCTGTGTTATCACTTGAGGAAAACATATAAAAAATTTTGTTCATTTATTTTTAATACATTTTTGTTTTACGGTTATAAATTGATGTAGTACAGGTTAAAATATTTACATATATATTGTATAGTGGTAAAGTCTGGGCTTTTAGTGTAAACATTGCCCAAGAAATGTACATTGTACTCATTAGGCAATTTCTCAAGTCACCTCCTCTACTTTATCTTTCCAGATCTCCATTGTTATCATTCTATTCTTTATGTTCATGTATATACAATATTTAATTCCTACTATAAGTAAGAAAATTCATCATAGATTTTCCATTTTTTAGTAATTGCACTCAACGGTGTTCACTTCCATCTAAGTTGCTGAAAAGGCAAAATTTTATTCTTTTTTTTTTTTTTTGAGTTGGATTCTCACTCTGACACCCAGACGGGAGTGCAGTGGCCACTGTAGCCTCGACCTGCTGGGCTCAGGAGATACCTCTGCCTTAGCCTTCCAAGTAG
>NW_007076981.1:0-932 GCF_000164805.1 Carlito syrichta | reverse complement strand
TTCCTGCCTTCATTTTTATTATCTGTTTTTTTCTCTCAATCAAATAGTCAGGCTTTAATACTTATGTAATGCTAGGTTAATGATCCAGGTATAAAACCCAAGCTGGGAAAAAATAGCACATTTTCTATGTGCCTGGCACTGGACTAAGCAGTTTTTGTTTATATAATCATTTAATCCACGTACAAGGTTGTGAGTGTCCCCTAGTTTTCAAATGAGGAAACTAGACTCAGTGATTTGTTGAGGCATGAGGGAAGCACTGGTGACTTGCTGAAGGCCTGTTCCAACTGCTCTGCAATAATAGAAGCCAGAGCAGAAAACCAGTATGCTGTTTGGGGCATTCCAGCAAGTGCAAAAAATTGCACTCAGCGTCCTTCTTACTGCCTGGTCTTTATGACTCCTAGCTTAAAAATGAAACTCTTGATGTCTTTGAATACCATCTGACAGGTATTCAAAGGCATCAAGAGCTTTGTTGGCCTAAAGAAAACAGTCCACCACTCATTAGGTGTTTTTGACAGCCCATGCAGTTATTGAAATAAATATTTGTGTGCCACGCTATGTCTCTTTACTGAGGCCCTTCTCTGTCAAACACAACTGAGCAAAATTCATCTTTTTTAATTTGTGGGGCCAATTTTGGGTGACTTCCATTGTATGGGCTCTGAGGTCTGTTTTTTTTAAGTACTGTCACTTTGTGATTCTAGGGATTACTGTTGATCTTCCCTTGATTTTTCTTCATTCGTGACAGGTCACTTTCCTCTTTCTTTAATTCCATTATTCAGTGATAGAGGAAGAAGCTTCCACTTCTGTTATTTGCTCAGTCTGTTCTCCTTCCCTGAGCAGGGACTTTGATGGTGTTATTTTGAGATGGGACTGGAAGTGAGAAGTTGTGCTGTGTCTTTGCAGTCAAGGTTGAATAGGGTGTATTGTGGGGCACT
>NW_007076980.1:0-904 GCF_000164805.1 Carlito syrichta | reverse complement strand
TATTTGTTTTGTCTCTTTTCTTCCTTCTAGCCGGAGTCAGTTTTGGCCTCCAGTGCCAACACCATGACTTAGGCACTTCCCTTCCTCCTGTGCCCAATGACTTCCAGCCTATCTTAAGATTGTCTATCTAAACAACAGAAAGGGCTGCACGACCACACAAACATTTTATTCTCCACCCTCTCCAGTTAAAACCCAGGCTGCCACTCATGGCCACTGCAGCCTTGTCCTGCTGGGCTCAGGTGATCCTTCCACCTCAGCCTTCCAAGTAGCAGGAATCACAGGTGCATGCCACCACACCAGGCTAATTTTTTTATTTATTGTATTATCTTGCCAAGTTACCCAGACTGGTTTCAAACCCCTGTACTCAGGCAGTTCTTTTACCTCTGCCTCCCAAAGTGCTGGGATTGTAGGCATGAGCCACCACACCCAGCTGGGAAGGTTTTAATCAGTAAAGATCTGACTGTGGGAGTGTGGAGGCAGATGGGGTTGCCAGGCTTAGCAAATAAAAATACAGGTTGCCAGGTTAAATTTAAATTTCAGGCAAGCGATGAATACTTTAACATTTAGGACATACAGTATTTATATTGAAAATGATTTGCAGCTTATGTGAAATTCCAGTGTACCTGGGTGTCCCAAATTTTATATGGCAACCCTGGGAGCAGAATCCTCTGAGCCGCTGGGCACCTGCCGAGGAGTCTGTGTCAGAGGAGACTAAGAAGGGTCTGATTGGGGAAAGGTTTTACATGCCCTTTGAAAAGCCTTGCTGATGAACTGGATTTGGAGAGCAAGGAAAAGAACCATCAAGAGTGACTGCTAGGTTTTAAATCTCAGCACCCGGTGGTGCCCTTTTGCTGAGGTGAAGATGAGAGAGGCTTGTGAGTGTATTGGGATGTGGCCTGGTCTC
>NW_007076979.1:0-781 GCF_000164805.1 Carlito syrichta | reverse complement strand
TAAGAGGTGTTTTCCCAGCCCCAGACAGATATTTGCTACTGTTAATCCCCTCCCCCTCCCCCCCATAGTTTCCCAGTACCATAAGTCATTTTGTAATAGTATTACATTGGATGTTCAAGGTCCATTATATGAGTGAGAACATGTGATATTCTGATCTTTGTTTCTGTGTGAGGTCACTCAGTATTATAGACTCTAGTTCCATCCAGGTTGCTGCGAAATTCATGATTTTGTTCTTTTTTATGGCTGCGTAGTATTCCATCGTGTATATGTACCACATTTTTTTAATCCAGTCCTCTTTTGATGGGCAGCATGGTTGTTTCCAGGTTCTTGCTATTGTGAACAACGCTGCGATAAACATACGTGTGCAGGTATCTTTTTTATAGAGTGATATGTGTTCTTCAGGGTATATTCCCAGTAGGGGGATTGCAGGGTCATATGGAAGGTCAATTTTTAGAGCTTTTAGGAATCGCCACACTGCTTTCCACAGAGGTTGCACTAGTTTACACTCCCACTAGCAGTGTAGAAGTGTTTCCTTTTCACCACACCCTCTCCAGCAGCTGTTATTTTTTGAGTTGTTGATAATTGCCATTCTGACTGGAGTTAGGTGGTATCTCAGTGTGGTTTTGATTTGCATCTCCCTGATGATTAGTGAGGTTGAGCATTTCTTCATGTGTTTGTTGGCTTCTCGAATGTCTTCTTTTGTGAAGTGTCTGTTCATATCTTTTGCCCATTTTATAATGGAGTTGTTTGTTTCTTCTTTTCAGTACGTTTCAGTTCCTTG
>NW_007076978.1:0-1325 GCF_000164805.1 Carlito syrichta | reverse complement strand
CAGCCTTCCAAGTAGCCGGAACTACAGGCACGCGCTACCACGCCCGGCTAGTTTTTTATTTATTTATTGTAGAGATGAGGTCTGACCAAGTTGCCCAGGCGGGTCTCGAACCCACAGGCTTAGGCAGTCCACTCACCTCAGCCTCCCAAGGCGCAGGATTACAGGCTGAGCCACCGAGTCCAGCCCTCCACTTTCTTCCGTATGAGGCTTGGTAAAATATTTGTTGAACGAATGATGGAGGCAATCAGTCAAATAATAGTAATCCCTAAAACAATAGAAAAGGAGCCAGGCAGGATCTGGCAGGGCAAAATGACTTTGACATAAGCTGGGGAGTCCTGGGGGAAAGGGAGATCACCAGAACAAGCAAAGACAGGTGATGCCAGGTGTGCACAGGTGAAGACAGATAAAGGCAGGTGTGCACAGGTAATGTCAAGTGTGCACAGATGTGCACAGGGGAAGGCAAGTATGCACAGGTGAAAGCAAGTGTGCATAGGAGAAGGCAGGTGTGTCCTGGTAGAAGTGAGTGCTCTGACCAGCAAGTCTCCCCACTCCCTGGGCCTTGCCAGAGTCCTCCATGCATTCTCCATTTTTTTCTGCTTGTTTTTCACAGCAGCAGGAGGTTCTCTCACACATCAGACATTGGACAATTCACTCATTTCTACATAATCTCATGACTTCTGGTTCAGTGTCATAAGCCCGGTGCTGTAAGTATCCCCAGATTTCACAGATCCCCCAACTGCCACACAGAGGTGCCCTCTGTGTCTCACCTCTGGATCGGATTGTGCACTTCTATTCTCTGTTCATTTTCCATGGGTTTATTTTCTGTGAAATTTTTTTTTCTGGGTCTTTTTTTTTTTTCTTTTTTTTTTTTGAGTTGGAGTCTTGCTCCATCAGACTGGAGTGCAGTGGCATACTCCCAGCCACTGCAGCCTCAACCTGCTGGGCTCTGGCGATCCTTCCGCCTCAGCCTTCCAGGTAGCCAGAACTACAGGCACGTGCTACCATGCCTGGCTAATTTTTGATTTATTGTAGAGATGATGTCTTACCAAGTGGCCCAGGCAGGTCTTGAACCCACAGACTCAGGCAATCCACTCATCTCGGCCTCCCAAACCACTGGGATTACAGGCTGAGCAACCTAGCCTGGCCCTCCTGAGTCTTTGAACAAGCATCAGAGCAGTGAACCCGGCTATCTGGAAGCACTTGCTGGCAGACTAGAGGACAGGATGGGACAGTAGACTGGAGGGGAAGCCACTGATGGAGGGGTTACTGGAGGAAGGTCCACGTCCAGGGTTTGTGCCTCCTCCTGGGCCTCCCTTAGGGGTGCA
>NW_007076977.1:0-312 GCF_000164805.1 Carlito syrichta | reverse complement strand
TTGTTACCTTGAATCGCCAGCAGGTGGTGCTATCTCAGCTGCTCGTCCCAGAGGGGGTGGTGCCGGATAGGAACAAGATGGCTGCCTGCCTCTGAGCAGGCAACAGGAGCCTTACGCCAGGTGGGCAGGACAGTCTCGGACTCAGGAGAGGTGGCAGCGATCCTGGCAGCGATCCCAGCAGATCTTCCCTGAAGGGGTTTGATGTGGATCGCCTTGGGCCCGGGTGGTGTGATATGCTACCTGTCACAGAGGCCAAGGCAGCGGTGGTGACGGCAGCGGCGGCGGGGGAAGGGGCTGCGGCGGCAGCGGCAG
>NW_007076976.1:0-323 GCF_000164805.1 Carlito syrichta | reverse complement strand
TGAAGCTTGAGTCGGTTCCTTCTCCTTTAGACATTTACATTTTAAAAGGATTAAATGTTTCTCTGCCTGGTCTTTCACACGGCCTTCAGGGTGAGGATCATGGGAGGCACAGAAAATGCTGCTCTTACTCTGAGTCTGTCCGCTTGTCGAAGAAACAAACATTCAGCCAGAAAACACATTAGAAAATGTTGTAGAACAGCTTTTGTGATGACTTTGTATCTGTGACAGTAAAGGAATTCGAAGCACTTGGTATGGGCTGCAGTCATCAAGAAAGCCTTCATGAGAAAAGTGATTTATCTGTGGATTCTGGAGGGTAGGATTGA
>NW_007076975.1:0-1134 GCF_000164805.1 Carlito syrichta | reverse complement strand
AAAACAGTCACAGGATCGGGAAGAAGTGAAGAAAGACATGTAAGAAAGATTCCCTAAGGAGTACTGATAGCTACACAGACACAGGTCAATAAAATCGAGAAACAGTGTAGGTCAGAAGGTCAACAACAGACGTGATCTAAACTAACAGTTACAATGATAAAATCATAAGTCAAAATAAGCGAAAGAGAGAAGTGCAAGAGGGAAAACAGATATACATACCAACTATCAGGTGAGAGAGAGATACAGGGCTGGGAAGAAGTGAAAAAAGACAGGTAGAAAGATTGACTAAAGAATACTGATAACTAAACAGAGACAGGCCAAAAAAATCAAGAAACAGTAAAAGTCAGAAGGTAAACACCAAACGTAATCTAGACCAACAGTTTCAATGATAAAATCATAAGTCAAAATAAGCGATCATACTAGAGTCACTTCTGTGATCTCCGATTCCAGCCTCTCCCTTTTGTTTTTCGTTGCAGCATAGGGGTGGGGCTTTGTCTCCTGTTTCACACTGTTGCCTTAGGAGCTGTTGCTAGGTGGGTGGGGCAATGGAAGTCTCTGCCTGGAGAATGGCAAGGCAGTTTAAGCAGATCTGTTTTTCTCCACTTGTCTGGGTCCTCTGGCTTGGGGTCTCACGCTGAGTGCCTCAGCCAGGGTGGACCCGGAGTTCCAGAGCTCCAAAGTTCCAAAAGGAAGGCTGTAAATGACGAGAGTGGAGCTGGGACCCTACAGAGTATTCAGCCAGTAATGGAACCGGTGCCTCTGAGGGTCGGGCGCTCAGAGCCTCCCTGTGTGACCTGCGGTGCCGGGTGCTGGGCCGGGGAGAGAGCTGGAGGGAGCAGGGACCCAAAACTTCCCCGCACGCTGCAATACCTTGCCTTAGGAAATGAGGTAAAGTGTGTTGATAGGTGGGCAGGGCAATGGAAGTCTCTGCCTGGAGAATGGCAAGGCAGTTTAAGCAAATCTGTTTTTCTCCGCTTGTCTGGGCCCTCTGGTTTGGGGTCTCATGCTGAGTACCTCAGCCAGGGTGGACCCGGAGTTCCAGAGCTCCAATGTTCCAAAGGACAGGCTCTAAACAGCGAGAGTGGCGCTGGGACTCTACAGAGGACTTCAGCCAGTAATGGAACCAGTGTCTCT
>NW_007076974.1:0-4880 GCF_000164805.1 Carlito syrichta | reverse complement strand
TGCAGAGGCCTCCCAAGGATCCTGGGGGCAGAGGCCCCCCAAGGATGCTGGGGGCAGAGGCCCCCAAGGATGCTGGGGGCAGAGGCCCCCAAGGATCCTGGGGGCAGAGGCCCCCAAGGATCCTGGGGGCAGAGGCCTCCCAAGGATCCTGGGGGCAGAGGCCTCCCAAGGATCCTGGTTGCAGAGGCCCCCAAGGATCCTGGGTGCAGAGGCCCCCAAGGATCCTGGGTGCAGAGGCCTCCCAAGGATCCTGGGTGCAGAGGCCCCCAAGGATGCTGGGTGCAGAGGCGCCCCAGGATGCTGGGTGCAGAGGCCCCCCAGGATCCTGGGTGCAGAGGCCTTGACCAGCCCGGGCCCGAGGCGGCGGGGACCGGCGCCCTCGGCCCTCCCCCGACAGCACCAGTTTCCCCGGCTGTGGGGCTGGGAGTAGGGCTGGGCGCGCCCGAGGCGTCCCTCGTCCCCGGCTCCTGCCAGCGCGCCCCTGCCCCTCTCCCTCTGGGTGTGGGCCCCTGCGACCTGCCCTGCCTGGCGGAAGCCGGCTCGAGCTCCACGCACACCCGCCCCCTCGGCGCCGGCCTCGGTGATCCTGGCTCGGCCCTCGGGCTGTGAGCTCGCCTAGCCCTGAAGCGGGCCCGCGCTGTGGCCCGTGACACCGGGCCGGGCGAGGCGTCCTCCGAATTAAACGCCGGGGAACGGCATGTGGGCCCCGCGGGCCTTAGCCCCGCGACACTGAGGGAGCCTTTGCTCCGCCCCCGCCGCCAGAGGGTCCCGCTGCTGTGGTGAGGGGCACCGGGCCTGGTGCGGGGCGCGTGCGTGTGACCCTGAGACTGGCCGGGGGACCAAAGGTTCAGAGCGGAAGCAGAGGCTGCGAGTGTAGACAGCTCCCTAGGGACTCTGCTTGCAGGGCTTCAGAGAAGGGAAGCAGGGCTGGGGGCTCTCGTGTGCTCCGAGCAGCGACTTTTCCCTGACGAAGGAAGGGCCCGCAGGCAGGGTCCTCGCAGGCTTCCACTCAGGGGAGGGGCCGGAGCGATGCTGAGCGAGCACAGGGAGTGGGCTCCCAAGAGCAGGGCAGGGGTGCTCTTGGCGGGGGCTGCGCACCCCTGAAGCAGGAGGAAGGCAGAAGATCTGGTGCCCAGAAGGCAGGACCGCAGGCGGGGAAAGGAGCCAGCACCAGGCAGCTTTGGTCCTCTCAGGCGTGTCTCTGAGGCTGGGCACGTGTCCTGAAGGCCCTGGGAGATGCTGGAGGTTGAGTTTGTGCACCTGAAGGAAGGACAGGGGGGCACTACCCCGAGTGGAGGGCGTGGCCTCTGGGTGGGGTGCAGGACAGGGGAAGTGGCCCAGGCCCGGTCCTGATGGCGATGAGAGGGGCCACCACACGTGGCTGTCCGTGAGGTGTCCGGGTCTGGGCTGGGTGCCCTGGGTGCCTCGTGTGCCATCCTCACAGCCATGTGGACACGGAGGCTTCTCGAGATGCTGTGACGGGGCTCAGGTTCCAGCTTCAGGCTCATGCCCCTGCCTGCCTGGGGCTGTTGCTCCTGCATGCAGCACAGCGCTGTGCTCCAGCCAGGAGGAGGAGACGCCCTCCCCAGGTACACGAAAGGGGGTAAACACCGGGTTAGGGGTGCAGGAGGTCAGGGCCCATGTCACCTCATCACTCGGCGCCTGGTCCTCCTCACCGTAGAGTGGGCCTCACGGTAGCACGAGCCCTGCCGAGTCCTGTAGGGATTCAATTCCCCGATTCAGAATTGAGCCCCTACCAGTGCCGGGCCCATGTTCTGACTCTCACGCCTTATTTTTGGGGGCTCAGGTGGAGGGCATGTGCTGACAGCGGAGAGAGCCGGGTGGGATGGGTTGGGACACAGACAGAGGGATGTGGGGGAGACACCTGAGGGGGCCTATCCGAGGTCACAGGGTGTTCTGAGAGCAGGCCTGAGGTTGGGTAGCAAGGATTTGGGCTCAGCCAGCCTGGGGCAGGGGCCAGAAAGATCACGGTCTGCAGTGCCGTGGCGGTGGCAGGGCCAGGGATCTGAGAGTGTTGGTGGGAGCGGGGAAGGTAAAGGACAAGAAGGAGCACCTGGGACTGCCCCCCTGTGCTGGAAGAGGGCGAATGCCAGGCCAGCTCTCCACTCTCATCTGGCCGAGGGGCTCTCTCTTGCCGGCTCTCATGAGGCCGAGGGGGCTCTCCTATGCCGGCCCTCCACTCTCATCAGGCCGAGGGGGCTTTCACTGGCCGGCCTTCCACTCTCATCAGCCCGGGGGCTCTCCCGGGCCAGCTCTCCACTCTCATCCGGCCGAGGGGCTCTCCCCGGCTGCCCCTCCACTCTCATGAAGCCGAGGGAGCTCTCCCAGGCCAGCTCTCCACTCTCATCCGGCCGAGGGGGCTCTCCCTGGCCGGCTCTCATGAGGCCGAGGGGGCTTTCACTGGCCGACCTTCCACTCTCATCAGCCCGGGGGCTCTCCCGGGCCTGCTCTCCACTCTCATCAGGCCAAGGGGGCTCTCCCCGGCTGCCCCTCCACTCTCATGAGGCCGAGGGGGCTCTCCTATGCCAGCCCTCCACTCTCATCAGGCCGAGGGGGCTTTCACTGGCCGACCTTCCACTCTCATCAGCCCGGGGGCTCTCCCAGGCCAGCTCTCCACTCTCATCCGGCCAAGGGGCTCTCCCCAGCTACCCCTCCACTCTCATCAGGTCGAGGGGGCTCTCCCAGGCCTGCCCTCCGATCTCATCTGACCGAGAGGGCTCTCCCTGGCTGGCTGTCCACTCTGTTGAGGCTGAGGGGGCTCTCTCAGGCCGGCTCGCCAATCTCATGAGGCCAAGGGGGCTCTCCTTTGCCGGCCTTCCACTCATCGGAGAGAGGGGGCTCTCCCACGCCCGCCCTAACTCTCACGAGGCCGAGGGGGCTCGCCCAGGCCGGCCCTCCACTCTCATCAGGCCGAGGGGCTCTCACTCCTCTGTGTTCCCCTAGGGCTTGCTGACCTCTGCCTAAGCACCGGCCACGCTCTGTCCTGCCGGTGCCTTTGGCTCTCTGCCGCCACCCTCCTCCGTGAGCTCCCCCAGACTCCACAGGATGGACCTGAGTCAGGCCAATCCCAACCCCTTCCCGTGGGCCTGCCCCGGTGCTGGACATCGGTGACCGCGTGGTGACAGGGGGACATCGGTGACCGCGTGGTGACAGGGGCAGCTGAGCACCGAGCTCGCTGGGTTTCGGGCACATGGGGGACGGTCCGGCCCGCCGTCGGTGAGCTGGGAGAGCGGGTGGTGACGCGCCCCGCTGTTCTTCCGCAGGCCACCCGCGGCCCAGGGATCCCCAGAGATGAAGTTTGGCTGCCTCTCCTTCAGGCAGCCTTATGCTGGCTTTGTCTTAAACGGAGTCAAGACCGTGGAGACGCGCTGGCGGCCCCTGCTGAGCAGCCACCGCAACTGCACCGTCGCCATCCACATAGCTCACAGGGACTGGGAGGACGACACCTGGCGGGAGCTGCTGGTGGACAGGCTGGGGATGACTCCCGCCCAGGTGCAGGCCCTGCTTCGGGAAGGGGAGAAGTTTGGCCGGGGAGTGATAGCTGGTAAGTGACCCCGGGCCAAGCGTGCGCAGACCGCTCCGAGCGCTGCCACCCAGGACCTTTCAGGGCGGTTTGGGGCCTTCTGGTGTCGTCTGATCTGGCTGGTGGGCTTGCTGCCGCTTCCCGACGCCACACACCTAAAGGGGCTGCCAGGGGCCCCGCGTGGCGGATCAGCGGGCTGAGATCCCCCCTCCCCAGTAAATCCGGTCTTCCCCCGGGTCTGTTTCCGTTTGCCATCGGAGAGCCTGGGTCAGGCCCGTGTGTGCCTGTGGGGTCAGCGTGTGTATGCATGCACCTGGGTGCATATGCCCATGCACGCGTGCACATGGAAGAGACCAGGCGTGGCAGCACAGCACCCCGAGAGGGTCAGGGGGCCTCTGGCGTCAGGCTGCCTGCCTGGTCTCGCAGGCCCGCCCCAGCCCCACCGCTCGCAGGCCCTGGGCGAGTCCCCCAGCCTCTGGGTGCTTGAGGTCCCACTTCAGCTGCTGTCACCTGGTGAACTGCTAAGGCGTCGCCTGTGGCTTCCCTGGCAGTGGCTGGGGTCCGTCCTTCCACTCCGTAACCGCTGCCCTCAGCAGTCTGCTGGGGCCCGCCCATGAGTCCATGTACCGCTTCTCTCCTGATCCTTGCTGGGGCCCTCCCCCGGCCTCATCCAGGATGCCCTGAGTAGAGCGCGGCTCGTCATCAGTGCTCAGCTAAGAGGACTTGACTCGCTTCCTGTCCTTCTGGTGATGTCATCTTCGTCGGTAGCGGTTGAGACTTTGAATGACCACGGCGCCACACAGGCAGCCCTTGGGGTATGGAAGGGAGCGACATCTGTGTGTTTCTCTCTTTGTGCACAGGGCTCGTTGACATTGGGGAAACTTTACAGTGCCCTGAAAACTTGAGTCCCGACGAGGTTGTGGACCTGGAGAATCAAGCCGTGCTGAGCGACCTGAAGCAGAAGTACCTGACCGCGATTTCCAACCCCAGGTGGTTACTGGAGCCCATACCTAGGAAAGGAGGAAAGGACGTATTCCAGGTAGACATCCCAGAGCACCTGATCCCTTTGGGGCGTGAGGTGTAACGAGTGTGGGCTCCTGAGAGGAACGTTGCTGAGAAGCCAGCTAAATCATGATACCTTCAACATCACTATTCAGACCTATATACGCTGGGCTAAGTCGGCATTGCCACCGCATGGGAGGGCGCCACCCCCTCGGTGCTGTTCACACATGCAGGTTTCCTCACTCAGATGAAGGGAATAAAGGTGGGACTTTCCCTGTGCCATGTGTCTTTGGGCTCATGGACAATGTCTCATGTACGTTGCCCTTTTGCTAAA